>NC_036865.1:19519970-19589916 GCF_002910315.2 Salvelinus sp. IW2-2015
CTTGTTGGGATAGGCTTGGTGATGCCTGTGAATCAGCCAGCAGTGAGAGAACACATGCCTTATTCCCTAAATCATTACCAAAATAACTTACTCCTACTTCCTCTACTGTATTGGCCACTCCCTCAGCCCTTGCATGTGATTGATATTACAATGAAAGTAATATATCTGTTGACAAAAATAAAAGTGTATCTTCCCTAAAAGCCTTGTACCTGTTTTTGTGCTGGTCTTGGTTCTGGGTGTCCTGAGCCTGCCAGCTCACTGCACACAACTGACGCGCTCAGAGCTGGAGGGGTCATGATCCTAAAACCCAATACGGACAATGTCTTTATCAATAGACTGTACACACAGACTCATTAAATGAAACACACCATACCATTATGTACTCTGAGAATATTGGCATAAATTATTGCCGCAATTTACCCATTCTGACAAATTCATATTTCACCAAACATATCTCAGCGAATGTGCACTTCTGCTCATTAGCTAGTTATTTCTTTCTATAGACTGCTTAATAGGGAGCCGTGTTGCACGTCATAATAACACTGTGGTTTAGAAATAGCTCTGGATGTGTGACGATGTTAACATCTAGTCTATCACTGAATAATATAGAGTGGTAAATACATGCATACACTTAGTGTGTTGAGCTGAGGGTGAATCACCAATCATTTGTTTTCAAATCAAATCAAAGTTTATTTGTTACGTGCGCCGAATACAACAGGTGTAGGCCTTACGGTGAAAATGCTTACTTACAGGCTCTAACCAATAGTGCAAAAAAAGTATTAGATGAACAATAGGTAAGTAAAGAAATAAAACAACAGTAAAAAGACAGGCTATATACAGTAGCAAGGCTATAAAAGTAGCGAGGCTACATACAGACACTGGTTGGTCGGCCCAATTGAGGTACTATGTACATGAATGTATAGTTAAAGTGACTATGACATATATGATAAACAGAGAGTAGCAGCAGCGTAAAAAGAGGGGTTGGGGGGGGCACACAATGCAAATAGTCCGGGTAGCCATTTGATTACCTGTTCAGGAGTCTTATGGCTTGGGTGTAAAAACTGTTGAGAAGCCTTTTTGTCCTAGAATTGGCACTCTGGTACCGCTTGCCATGCATTTTGCATTGTTATTGAGGAAAGAGATGTGAGAGAGAGAGAGCAGAGAGAGCGAGAGGAGTGTGTGGGGGGAGATTGAGAGAGAGGGAGCTCTATACACACCTGGTAAAGTCTTCTTTACTGTGGTCCATGAGTCCACAGACGGCTAAAGGGGTTGTGCCCCTCTCCTTCTCTTCGTCCTCTTCTCCTCCTTTATGCTGGAGGAGGTAGCTGGGTCTTCCTCCTGTTTGTGACCTTGTCCTGCTCAGGAAGAATATCCAAGTTGATGTGCATTCCTCAATACTTTACCATAATGACCTGAGACTTGAGCATGCAGGTTAAGGTGGATCACCTTGATCTTCTCAGTAAGGACATCACAATGAAGCATTAATACATTAATAAACTGCATGTAAAGTAAGTGAACAGATGCAGGGGTCATATGGGGGAGGGTGACTAAGTGACATCATCTTCAACCCACCCGGGGACTCTGGGACAGAGAGGGGAAAGCTCAGGAGGTATGAAGGACGGGCCAGCAGCCAACAGAGACCCACCTTCCCCTGGGACATCCAGGATTCTCCTCCTCATGTTGGCTAGGCTCGCCAGCTGGTCCAGGATTCTCCTCCTCTCCTGTTGGCTAGGCTCCCCAGCTGGTCCAGGATTCTCCTCCTCCTGTTGGCTAGGCTCCTCAGCTGGTCCAGGATTCTCCTCCTGTTGGTTAGGCTCCTCAGCTGGTCCAAAATCCTCCTCTCATGTTGGCTAGGCTCCCCAGCTGGTCCAGGATTCTCCTCCTCCTGTTGGCTAGGCTCCTCAGCTGGTCCAGGATTCTCCTCCTGTTGGTTAGGCTCCTCAGCTGGTCCAGGATCCCCCTCCTCCTGTTGGCTAGGCTCCCCAGCTGGTCCAGGATTCTCCTCCTCCTGTTGGCTAGGCTCCTCAGCTGGTCCAGGATCCTCCTCCTCCTGTTGGCTAGTCTCCTCAGCTGGTCCAAGATCTCCTCCTCCTGTTGGCTAGGCTCCTCAGCTGGTCCAGGATTCTCCTCCTCATGTTGGCTAGGCTCCCCAGCTGGTCCAGGATTCTCCTCCTTCTGTTGACTAGGCTCCTCAGCTGGTCCAGCATCCTCCTCCTTCTGTTGGCTAGGCTCCCCAGCTGGTCCAGGATTCTCCTCCTTCTGTTGGCTAGGCTCCTCAGCTGGTCCAGGATCCTCTCCTCCTGTTGGCTAGTCTCCTCAGCTGGTCCAGGATCTCCTCCTCCTGTTGGCTAGGCTCCTCAGCTGGTCCAGGATTTCCTCCTCCTGTTGGCTAGGCTCCTCAGCTGGTCCAGGATTCTCCTCCTCCTGTTGGCTAGGCTCCCCAGCTGGTCCAGGATTCTCCTCCTCCTGTTGGCTAGGCTCCCCAGCTGGTCCAGGATACGTGGAGCAGGTGAGAACACAGCCAGGCTCTCCATCCACAACATCCTCCAACAGGTCTGGGATCAGGTGCTGTGTGTGGTGGTAAGGTGCGAGCCAAGGTCCAAAGTCTCAGGACTACACAGAGGGGATCATACAAGTGCAATGTTAAAGGTACGAGTGATATTTGTGTTTAGCTGGAGGACATAATGCTTATTATTGTCCCCTTTTGCTCCAATAATAGCCAAAATAATATACATTGTGCAAATTTGAGTAACAAGTTCAAAAATGGACAACAATATTCTGAAGATCTACTTGAATTAGCTAAATTAAGCATACACCAAAGCCTTTGTAAAAATTGACTTTCACAAAATCAAGAACTGTCTTCTTACTTCTGGGTGACCAATTGGTCATTTATCTCCCTGCTCTCAACGAAACAAAACACAACTGATCTGCCAAGGTAGATACATGTGCTGCCAGTAGTCTGAGAACGTAACCAAAGTGGTCTAACGCTTATGCACAGGGTTAGCAGCAGCAACTAGCCTCGTGTCCAAGCTGTCTCACATTACAGAAACACGAGATAGGCTCCTGCCCCTATGGGCCATTCTGGTTCGGACAAGGCATAGGGAGATCGGGGTTGGTTGTCACAGTGCAATTACTCTATATCTAAATGGTGCTCTGTAATTAATTGTAAGGTTAAAATGTGTGAATTCTTTGAAATAACTCATCCACCTGGTGAATTCACATCAGCATGAAAAAACATTGAGGTGAGGAAGAATTTCTGTTTTCATAGGTAAAAATAATAATAATATCAGGGAGTATCCATGAGTTCCTAGGTCAGTGTTTTATTCACTGCTTTAGCACACTCTGCCAACCCGGATGTCCTAGCCGTGTCTGAATCCTGGCTTAGAAGGCCACCAAAAATCCAGAAATTTCCATCACTAACTATAACATTTTCCGACAAGATAGAACTGCCAGAAGGGGGCAGAGTTGCAATCTACTGCAGAGATAGCCTGCAGAGTTCTGTCATACTATCCATGTCTGTGCCCAAACAATTTGAGCTTCTACTTTTAAAAATCCACCTTTCCAGATACAAGTCTCTCACCGTTGCCGCCTGTTATAGACCCTTCAGCCCCCAGCTCTGCCCTGGACACCATATGTGAATTGATTGCCCCCCATCTATCTCAGAGCTTCTTCAGAGCTCGTACTGTTAGGTGACCTAAACTGGGAGATGCTTAAAACCCCGGCCGTCCTACAATCTAAGCTAGATGCCCTCAATCTCACACAAATTATCAATGAACCTACCAGGAACAACCCCAAATTAGTAAACACGGGCACCCTCATAGATATCATCCTGACCAACCTGCCCTCTAAATACACCTTTGCTGTCTTCAACCAGGATCTCAGCGATCACTGTCTCATTGCCTGCGTCCGTAATGGGTCTGCGGTCAAACGACCACCCCTCATCACTGTCAAACGCTCCCTAAAACACTTCAGCGAGCAGGCCTTTCTAATCGACCTGGCCCGGGTATCATGGAAGGATATTGACCTCATTKCGTCAGTAGAGGATGCCTGGTTATTCTTCAAAAGTGCTTTCCTCACCATCTTAAATAAGCATGCCCCATTCCAAAAATGTTGAACCAGGAACAGATATAGCCCTTAGTTCACTCCAGACCTGACTGCTCTTGACCAGCACAAAAACTTCCTGTGGCGTACTGCATTAGCATCGAATAGCCCCCGCGATATGCAACTTTTCAGGGAAGTTAGGAACCAATATACACAGGCAGTTAGGAAAGCAAAGGCTAGCTTTTTCAAACAGAAATTTGCATCCTGTAGCACAAACTCCAAAAAGTTCTGGGACACTGTAAAGTCCATGGAGAATAAGAGCACCTCCTCCTAGCTGCCCACTGCACTGAGGCTAGGAAACACTGTCACCACCGATAAATCCACGATAATTGAGAATTTCAATAAGCATTTTTCTACAGCTGGCCATGCTTTCCACCTGGCTACCCCTACACCGGCCAACAGCTCTGCACCCCCCACAGCAACTTGCCCAAGCCTCCCCCATATCTCCTTCACCCAAATCCAGATAGCTGATGTTCTGAAAGAGCTGCAAAATCTGGACCCCTACAAATCAGCTGGGCTAGACAATCTGGACCCTCTCTTTCTAAAATTATCTGCCGCAATTGTTGAAACCCCTATTACCAGCCTGTTTAACCTCTCTTTTGTATCGTCTGAGATCCCCAAAGATTGGAAAGCTGCCGCAGTCATCCCCCTCTTCAAAGGGGGAGACACTCTAGACCCAAACTGTTAGACCCAGACCTACATCTATTCCTACCCTGGCCTGTCTAAGGTCTTCGAAAGCCAAGTTAACAAACAGATCACCGACCATTTCGAATCCCACCGTACCTTCTCCGCTATGCAATCTGGTTTCAGAGCTGATCATGGGTGCACCTCAGCCACACTCACACTTATCACACTTATCGGATATCATATCCGATAAAAGACAATACTGTGCAGCCATATTCATCGACCTGGCCAAGGCTTTCGACTCTGTCAATCACCACATTCTTATTGGCAGACTCAACAGCCTGGGTTTCTCAAATGACTGCCTCGCCTGGTTCACCAACTACTTCTCAGACAGATTTCAGTGTGTCAAATCGGAGGGCCTGTTGCCCGGACCTCTGGCAGTCTCTATGGAGGTGCCACAGGGTTCAATTCTCGGGCCGACTCTTGTCTCTGTATACATCAATGATGTCACTCTTGCTGCGGGTGATTCCCTGATCCACCTCTACACAGACGACACCATTCTGTATACATCTGGCCCTTCTTTGGACATTGTGCTAACCTCCAAACGAGCTTCAATGCCATACAACACTCCTTCCGTGGCCTTCAACTGCTCTTAAATGCAAGTAAAACTAAATGCATGCTCTTCAACCGATCGCTGCCCGCCCGTCCAGCATCACTACTCTGGACGGTTCTGACTTAGAATATGTAGATAACTACAAATACCTAGGTGTCTGGTTAGACTGTAAACTCTCCTTCCAGACTCACATTAAGCATCTCCAATCCAAAATTAAATCTAGAATCGGCTTCCTATTTCGGAACAAAGCCTCCTTCACTCATGCCAAACATACCCTCTTAAACTGACTATCCTACCGATCCTTGACTTTGGCGATGTAATTTACAAAATAGCCTCTAACACTCTACTCAGGAAATTGGATGCAGTCTATCACAGTGCCATCCGTTTTGTCACCAAAGCCCCATATACTACCCACCACTTCGACCTGTATGCTCTCGTTGGCTGGCCCTCGCTTCATATTCGTCGCCAAACCCACCCACAAATCCAGATCATCTATAAGTCTTTGCTAGGTAAAGCCCCACCTTATCTCAGCTCACTGCTCACCATACCAGCACCCATCCGTAGCACGCGCTCCAGCGGGTATATTTCACTGGTCACCCCCAAAGCCAATTCCTGGTTTGGCCGCCTTTCCTTCCAGTTCTCTGCTGCCAATGACTGGAACGAATTGCAAAAATCACTGAAGCTGGAGACTCATATCTCCCTTACTAACTTTAAGCATCAGCTTACAGATCACTGCACCTGTACATAGCCCATCTGTAAATAGCCCATCCAACTACCTCATGTCCATATTGTTATTTATTTATTTTTGCTCCTTTGCACCCCAGTATCTCTACTTGCACATTCATCTTCTGCACATCTATCACTCCAGTATTTAATTGCTAAATTGTAATTATTTCGCCACTATGACCTATTTATTGCCTTACCTCCCTAATCTTACCTCATTTGCACACACTGTATATAGACTTTTCTATTGTGTTATTTACTGTACGTTTGTTTATWCCATGTGTAACTCTGTTGTCTGTGTCACACTGCTTTGCTTTATCTTGGCCAGGTCGCAGTTGTAAATGAGAACTTGTTCCCAACTGGCCTATCTGGTTAAATAAAGGTTATAAAAATAAATAATTTAAAGCCACGTGGTAACTAGCATCTTAATCAGCATTGAGGGTATTGGGGATGGGTGTCTCATGGAATGTGGAGTTGGTTGTCACATTCAACTCCATTATTTAAAAAATTGTGTTGGTTGTGGGCAATTCCATGGTAAAAGAATGATGGTAACAGAATGACATCATGGGTCCCTAATCTGTACTATACAGAAATGCATAATTACGAATGTAATTCTCTTCATGGTGATGCATCCTGAAAAGGTACACAAGGTAGAAACATTTAGAATCCTCCTTTGCATGTTTGGGTATTATTCTACACACTGGCAGCCTGCACCAAGTCTGTACCAATCATAGACATCTATGTTTCACAGGTATGGACATCACAGTAGAGCACAGTAAAGCATCATAGAGCACAACACAGTACAGTATAGTTCAGTAGAGTAGAGTTCAGTACAGTATAGTTCAGTAGTCAATTATATTGTACTCTACTCTAGTGTGCTCTACTTACTCTACTCTACTGTACTATACTGTTTTCTAYGACCCCTTTTCCATCTGTTTCCATCCATTTGACCTGAAATCAAAAGCCATTGCTTATTCTTATTTTTTTAAGARGGAAAATGGTTGAAAAATGCCTTAGTATGCCTTAGTAAATAAAATATAGTCTTGACTCTTAGCTCATTTGACACCAAATGTTATGTGCTCCTATGTTAGTGCTCATGGGCCTTTTACATGGAAATACCCTTGTCACAATCAAACCCATTGTAACCATATTGTTCAGGGACACTGCCACTGCTAGGATACAACAAATCCCAAGGTCCTTTGTGCTTCTGCTATAAAAAGCTCCCTTCATTTCCTCTTTTTCTGTCACATACCCACACAGACAAATTTGCTCAACATGTCATGTTATTATCAAGGCATAAAATGCTGAATGTTGATATCAAAGAAAGGCTATTTCTAAGACTGTATACTATATTGTTAATTTCCTATTACAACAGGAAAAAGCTACTAGCAAACACTGACAACCAACCGCCCCACGATGGGTCTGGTTGTCACAAGTGGACCGAGTGTGTTTGATGGCTTATAACGTCATGTAGGGTTGGGCAGTATACCGTATTGTATGATATACCGGTATTGATGCAGGGACCGGTTTGGGTTTTTACTTTACCTTCTATACCGGTATTTGAATGTTTGGTTTGTTAAATGTGATACGCCTTGTGTAATGTCAAATTTGATAGTTTACTTCGCTACTTGAGTCATCTCTCTCCGCGCTTTGTCTCCGTGCCACTTTCCACACAGACCTAGCCTCAACCACGAGACACTTGCGTTCAGTCTGCGTGGTCAATGCAGCACATGCAACAATGTTGATGACAACAATGCTGTTTTCACCTTGCTTCTTAATATATATCCACTGGTGTTCTATATTAGTTTGTGATTCTTACACCAGCAAACAGCTCGTTTGTCTTTTCTTAGCAAGTTGCCATACATCTTGTGAGACGCTAATGCTAAAAGCTAGCTAATAAATGTACTGAGTAAGCGCAAACGTAGCTAGCTAATACAGCCTGATAATACCAGTGATGGTGTAGATCTAAATCAGCATGTTGTTTGTGCAACAGCAACTTCTAAATCAATGAGGAATATGCAAAGCAAGAATATGTTAGCTACATGAAGTAGCTAAGAGAAAACATGCAATGAAGCCAAAGCCTATAGGGTCCCCTAGGAAACACGTATCAACACTTTAGATCCTACCCTGTCACAATAACTCCTCCCTGGCATTTTATTTCGTTGTCATCTCAAACAACACTGTATTCAAAGTGTCCACTATTATATTCGAACTATATAATTTGAATAGTCATTATATTTCCATGATTCCAACAGTTTTGCTCTAATTCGCAAGTCAAATCGCAATTGCAACGTTTAGTTAAAAATACATCCTAGATTATTTGCCCATATCCTGCAGCCCCACGTGGCAGTGTGAACATTATCTCAATTTAACAGTGGTGTAAAGTACTTAAGTAAAAATAATTTCAAGTACTACTTAAGTCGATTTTTTTTGTATCTGTACTTTACTATTTTTTATTTTTGACAACTTTTACTTTTACTTCACTACATTCCTAAAGAAAATARTGTACTTTTTACTCCATACATTTTCCCTGACACCTAAAAGTACTCGTTACATTTTGAATGCTTAGCAGGACAGGAAAATGGTCCAATTCACGCACTTGCCAAGAGAACATCCCTGGCCATCTACTGCCTCTGATCTGGAGGACTCACTAAACACAAATACTTTGTAAATTATGTCTGAGTGTTGGAGTGTGCCCCTGGCCAACCGTAAATTTAAAGACAATGGTGCCATCTGGTTTGCTTAATATAAGGAATTTGAAATTATTTATACTTTTACTTTTGATACTTAAGTACATTTTATCAATTACATTTACTTTTGATACTTAAGTATATTTAAAACCAAAAACGTTTAGACTTTTACTCAAGTAGTATTTTACTGGGTGACTTTCACTTTTACTTGAGTCATTTTCTATTAACGCATCTTTACTTTTACTCAAGTATGACAATTGGGTATTTTTTCCACCACTACAATTGAGTGCAGGAAATGCAGAAATTATAAAAGTGCTGAAATTTGTTTTGGTTGAAGTTGAATTGAACAGTATAACAAGTCAGAATGGAGAAAGACTCACTGAAATCACTTGTAAACTCAGCAAAAAAAGAAACATCCTCTCACTGTCAACTGCATTTATTTTCAGCAAACTTAACATTTGTAAATATTTGTATGAACATAAACAGATTCAACAACTGAGACATAACTGAACAAGTTCCACAGACGTGATTAACAGAAATTGAATAATATGTCCCTGAACAAAGGGGGGGTCAAATCAAAAGTAACAGCCAGTATCTGTGTGGCCACCAGCTGCATTAAGTACTGCAGTGCATCTCCTCCTCATGGACTGCACCAGATTTACCAGTTCTTGCTGTGAGATGTTACCCCTCTCTTCCACCATGGCACCTGCAAGTTCCCGGACATTTCTGGGGGAATGGCCTCCAATACAACATGTCCAGACGTGCTCAATGGGATTGAGATCCGGGCTCTTCGCTGGCCATGGCAGAATACTGACATCCTGTCTTGCAGGAAATCACACACAGAACAGCAGTATGGTTGGTGGCATTGTCATGCTGGAGGATCATGTCAGGATGAGCCTGCAGGAACGGTACCACATGAGGAGGAGGATGTCTTCCTGTAACACACAGCGTTGAGATTGCCTGCAATGACAACAAGCTTAGTCGATGATGCTGTGACACACCGCCCCAGACCATGAGGGACCCTCCACCTCCAAATCGATCCCGCTCCAGAGTACAGGCCTCGGTGTAACACTCATTCCTTCAACGATAAACGCGAATCCGACCATCACCCTGGTGAGACAAAACCGTGACTCGTCAGTGAAGAGCACTTTTTGCCAGTCCTGTCCGTCCAGCGACGGTGGGTTTGTGCCCATAGGCGACGTTGTTGCCGGTGATGTCTGGTAAGGACCTGCCTTACAACAGGCCTACAAGCCCTCAGTCCAGCCTCTCTCAGCCATTGCGGACAGTCTGAGCACTGATGAAGGGATTGTGCGTTCCTGGTGTAACTCGGGCAGTTGTTGCCACCTATTCCTGTCCCGCAGGTGTGATGTTCGGATGTACCGATCCTGTGCAGGTGTTGTTACACGTGGTCTGCCACTGCGAGGACAATCAGCTGTCCGTCCTGTCTCCCTGTAGCTCTGTCTTAGGCGTCTCACAGTACGGACATTGCAATTATTGCCCTGGCCACATCTGCAATCCTCATGCCTCCTCGCAGCATGCCTAAGGCACATTCACGCAGATGAGCAGGGACCCTGGGCATCTTTCTATTGGTGTTTCTCAGAGTCAGTAGAAAGGTCTCTTAGTGTCCTAAGCCTACCATCTGTAAGCTGTTAGTGTCTTAACGACCTTTCCACGGGTGCATGTTCATAAATTGTTTATGGTTCATTGAACAAGCATGGGAAACAGTGTTTAAACCCTTTACAATGAAGATCTGTGAAGTTATTTGGATTTTTAGGAATTATCTTTGAAAGACAGGGTCCTGAAAAAGGGACGTTTCCTTTTTTGCTGAGTTTATGTGTTGCCACCCTAGGATCACTCACTACTCATTAAGCAAATGTAGAACTTTTATTATTCAAAAACTAAAAATACCGTCAAATACCGTCATACCGTCCAATTTTTTAAAAAATACCGTGATATAATATTTTGGCCATATCGCCCAGCCCAATCACCATGTTGGAATAAGATGTGAGCATAAAAATGTTCCTATTTCAAACCAATACCTTGGTCTTTCTATTAATACTGAAAAAAGCCTGGTAAGATATACTGGTGCTGAGAAATTAAAATTGTGACAACCAACCCCGGTATACCCTACTTATTTTATTTAGCAGCAGCAACTTCACACTGAGTTCACCTCATTCAACTCAACTGAGTAGCAAAACATACAGTACCAGTCAAATGTTTGGACACACCTACTCATATATATTTTAGATTCTTCAAAGTAGCCACCCTTTGCCTTGATGAGAGCTTTGCACACTCTTGGCATTCTCTCAACCAGCTTCATGAGGTAGTCACCTGGAATGCATTTCAATGAACAGGTGTGACTTGTTAAAAGTGGAATTTCTTTCCTGTGTTTCAGACAATCGGTTGTGTTGTGACAAGGTAGGGGTGGTATACAGAAGATAGCCCTATTTGGTAAAAGACCAAGTCCATATTATGGCAAAAACAGCTCAAATAAGCAAAGAGAAACAACAGTCCATCATTACTTTAAGACATGAAGATCAGTCAATCAGGAGCATTTCAAAAACTTTGAAAGTTTCTTCAAGTGCAGTCGCAAAAACCATCAAGCGCTATGATGAAACTGGCTCTCATGTGGACCGCACCAGGAAAGAAAGACCCAGAGTTACCTTTGCTGCAGAGGATAAATTAATTAGAGTTAACTGCACCTCAGATTGTAGCCCAAATACATGCTTCACACAGTTCAAGTAACAGACACATCTCAACATCAACTGTTCAGAGGAGACTGTGTGAATCAGGCCTTCATGGTCGAATTGCTGCAAAGAACACTACTAAAGGACACCAATAATAAGAAGAGACCTGCTTGGGCRAAGAAACACAAGCAATGGACATTAGACCGGTGGAAATCTATCCTTTGGTCTGATGAGTCCAAATGTGAGATTTTTGGGCCCAACCGCCGTGTCTTTGTGAGACGCAGAGTAGGTGAACAGATGATCTCCGCATGTGTGGTTCCCACCGTGAAGCATAGAGGACGTGGTGTAATGGTGTGGGGGTGCTTTGCCGGTGACACTGTGATTTATTTAGATTTCAAGGCACACAACCAGAATGGTTACCACAGCATTCTGCAGCGATATGCTATCCCATCTGATTTGCACTTAGTGGGACTATCATTTGTTATCAACAGGATAATGACCCAAAACACACCTCCAGGCTGTGTAAGGGCTATATGACCAAGAACGAGAATGCTGGTGCTGCGTCAGATGACCTGACCTCCACAATCACCTGACCTCAACCCAATTGAGATGGTTTGGGCTGAGTTGGACCGCAGAGTGAAGGAAAAGCAGCCAACAAGTGCTCAGCATATGTGGGAACTCCTTCAAGACTGTTGGAAAAGCATTCCTCATGAAGCTGGTTGAGAGAATGCCAAGAGTGTTTAAAGCTATCATCAAGGCAAAGGGTGGCTACTTTGAAGAATCTCAAATATAAAATATATTTGTAGAAAGAGGAGGAAGGGAAGCGCTACTAAGGTACACTATAGTATATTTTGGTAGATAGAAGGTGCTCTTTGGTAAAAGGTGTAAATTGGTACTGACGAAGTACTCCCTGACGAAGGCCATGCAGCCGAAACGCGTCGGTTTTTAAACAACTTTGTTTCTATTGAACATGCCATACTAATAAAGGCATTTTAATTAATTATATGAAGAGTGCCTTGGTCCTCCTTTCTTTTTGATAAAATATATTTGTTTTGTTTAACACTTTTTTGGTTACTAAATGATTCCATATGTGTTATTTCGTAGTTTTGATGTCTTCACTATTATTCTACAATGTAGAAAAAAGTAAAAATAAAGAAAAACCCTTGAATGAGTAGGTGTGTCCAAACTTTTGACTGATACTGTATGCATTGTAGAAATGCTACTAGAATGTCTTAAAAGCATCCTACAACATTTTTCAAGAACAGTCATCTAGCCTAATCTAAAAATAGGATAGTAATTACACTAACAAATACATTTTTAGGAATGCAGTGTAACATTGCAATTTTTAAACATGCAACCAAACAAGTTTTATTCACTGTAAATATTCATTCTTTACTCGCAAAGCACTGTAGCTCAATTACTTTTTCCTGTGATGCTGAAGCAGAAAAGACAGGAGAATATTTAGGACACTCAACCAATTCCAACCAACTAACTAACCAACTAGCCGAGTACATCTGATGTACTGCCCCCTCAACCCAGTCACACATAAACACACAGTGTGCATGCGCACACACTAAGGATGGCCCACTCGCCTCAGAGCGCAATTAGCAATTGGATATGCTGCTCAGGGTAAACCATTATAAGCTGTGAAACCCAGGTGGAAGTAGGTCAGAGGCTGTCAAAGAGAGAGAGAAAGCAACACCTCTTACCCAGACCCTCAGTCAGAATCTCTGCTGAGTACTACCCTCAATGCAATGTAACAAGGGACAGAAGGGATTTAATAATATATTTTAATATATATATAGATTTAATATATATTTGGAGAAAATATATTTTCTCCAAATTATTTGAGGGAGTGCGCACATACGGCTATTCTGTTTGGAGCGGTTAACAAAGAAATAGGGGGATTCTCCTAAAGATCTTTGATAGATATGATTCAGACTACATACTGAACAGCCAAAGAGGAAGAGTCCACATATCTAGACACAACATCATTATGCAATTGACTAGGATACAGCTCTATAACAAATATCATCCCTTAATATAAAGTATCTCATGATGATATCTTATCTATTTACAAAGCCCCTCTCACTAGTGTAATGAGAGGCATCTCATTACACTAGTTCTAGACGGTGTTGTCTGACTTTAAATTGTCCTTTGACAACCTGATCCCCAACCAGCCCAGAGAGGGTGGCAGGTGGCAGTGGTCTGGGAGCATGGGTAGCTACCCACACCGACCATGTCCACATACCACCACACACCAAAGACACAAACCAACACACACACGCACAAGGAAGGTGAACTCTTTGACCGATAGAGAGTGTGTTGACCCTACCATGTGTCAAGTGAGCATCTAGGTCAGGGGTCGGCAACAGGCGGCCTGCGAGTGATTTTTGGAGGGGATTTTAGGTCAAAATAGACTAACATCACCAGGAATTCAGCAAAAAATGTGTGTAATTTAGCAAATCTGTTCCCAAGCACTTCTGTGAATAAAAAAATAGACGTGATCGTGTCTCAATGTAATCAAGGTATACAATTATTGTTATTTTCAAACACAACCTCTTTTTGTGCTTAGTTGTGGTCAATTTTCAGTGTATAAATTATTATAATTATGTTCCGGCCCTCCAACCATCCACTGAATCTATTTGCATACCCCTCCTCTAGGCTATCTGTCAAAGGATTGAGGCCACTGCTGACATTGGGAGTTCTCGTATGGTCCAGTTACCCTCTGATACACATGATTTCCCAAACACACACAACTTCAATTGACCTTATTTAGGGCTGTGGCGGTCACAACATTTTGTCAGCCGGCGATTGTCAAGCAAATAACTGTRGGTCTCACGGTAATTGACCGTTAATTAACATAAACACATTTAGCATCTCCTGGCTTCCACACATAGCCTACAAGCCACTGATGCAGACCTTTGTAACATCTACATTTTTAAAAAGTTGAATAAATCCATGTAATATAGCCTACAACTTCACAATAAATCCCACATTTATTTTAGACAGGTCTAAAGAAACAGGATTATAAGAAAATGTAGTCTATTTCAGAAGAACAGAATAGCATACTCTGAGTTGTGCTTATGTTAGGTCCTGATCTGGCTATGCCATATGGCTGTGGGCTACACTAGTTCATTTAGCAGACAAGGTTTGGTTAGAATTACGTGGCATTATTTTATAGTTTGAAGAATACAATTCAACAAGGCTGAATAAAATAGAAAATATATTTTCTCCAAATTATTTGAGGGAGTGCGCACATACGGCTATTCTGTTTGGAGCGGTTAACAAAGAAATAGGTACTCCTATATTCTTAATTTAGAGTTATTAATGTAACTTTAGTTGTTCTACAAACGTTGGGCTATACGTTTTGATTTTTAATACATTATAAGGCTGCATGATGCGACTCTAATGATGATTTGAAAAAAGTAGCTTGAAAGGCATGAGCTCTGCTTTGTTTTTTTGCGCAGGCTGAACACACTTCATCAGTCTCTCTTTCACAATTTGACAAGCAATTGATAATGCCTCAAATTTCCCGGCAGTATCCCCTTTGTGTGGCCGTAATGCACCCTAAAAAAATCCATGCCTTTTGCCGTTGTTCCCTTCTCCCTGAGTGCTGCCAGCTCCGGAGCACCTCTCACTCACTTGGCTCTCCATCACGTGATCGGGTCTTTCTCACAGGCTGCAAGTGAAGACAGACACTTCAGAAACGCAACTGCGCGCGTCCTTATCCAATTCCGAGGTGCATATTGAAGATATTGGAAGAACTATCCACATTTACTTTTCGTCAGCCAAAAAGATGAGTAGCCCTAACGAACAGCAAAAGCACTAGCCTATGTCAATCCACCCATAGTACAAAAGTTTACATATTCTGTGCCATAAATAAATATTCTAAACATAGTCTGGGACAGTTAAATACAACCACTAGCATCAAAAAAACGTTTTTACCCAATGAGGCTGACACAACAGATCAAAAGTTTTAGCTTAAAATTTGCTAAACTATTAGGCTATTTCTTCACATTATAAGCCCAGCAATGCGCATACGGCAGAAGGCTATAAGCGCAAATGTTCCATTAGCGGGAAAACACCATTATCAAAAGTGACCGCAAATGCAATTATGCATGTAATGCTTCTTTTATAAAGGAGCATTTTTATGGTGAAAATGATCTTCCTCAAACTTGAAACTCACGTGCTGCTTATGTATGCCAGTTAGGCTCTACACCCCGTGTTAAGCGGATGAATGTGCTTCATTATTTTAAATGTTTTATTCCGTGATATCCAATTGCGATCCAATTACGATCTTGTCTCATCGCTGCAACTCCCCCAACGGGCTCGGGAGAAGCGAAGGTCGAGTCATGTGTCCTGCCAAACCGCGCTCCTTAACACCCGCCCGCTTAACATGGAAGACAGCCGCACCAATGTGTCGGAGGAAACATTGTTTAACTTGTTTGGGATAGGGGGCAGCATTTTCACTTTTGGATGAATAGCGTGCCCAGAGTGAACTGCCTCCTACTCAGTCCCAGATGCTAATATATGRATATTATTATTAGTATTGGATAGAAAACACTCTGAAGTTTCTAAAACTGTTTGAATGATGTCTGTGAGTATAACAGAACTCATATGGCAGGCAAAAACCTGAGAAAAAATCATAACAGGTGTAACGGCTGTCTATCTCTTCCTCCTCATCTGACGAGGAGAGGCGAGAAGGATCGGAGGACCAATACGCAGAGTGGTAAGTGTCCATGTTTTAATAATATAAACTGAACACTACACAAATAACAAAATAACAAATGTGAACGAAACGAAACAGTACCGTGTGGCGAAAAACACTGACACGGAAGACAAACACCCACAAACCAACAGTGAAAACAGGCAACCTAAATATGGCTCCCAATCAGAGACAATGCAAAACACCTGCCTCTGATTGAGAACCATATCAGGCTAAATGAACAAACCTAAACATAGAAACAAATAACATAGACTGCCCACCCCAACTCACGCCCTGACCATACTAAATAAAGACAAAACAAGGGAAAATAAAGGTCAGAACGTGACAACAGGAAGTGGGAAATCTGAGGTTTGTAGTTTTTGAACTCACCCCTATCGAATACACAGTGGGATATGGGTTATGTTTCACTTCCTAAGGCTTCCACTAGATGTCAACCGTCTTTAGAACGTTGTTTCAGACTGCTCATGTGAAAGGGGGCCGGATGGGAGATGTTTGACTAAGGGGTCTGCCTACAGCCTCGTTCTCAGTTACGCGCTTTCACTTGAGAGGTAGCTCTCGTTCCATTGCTTTTCTACAGACAATGGAATTCTCCGGTTGGAACATTATTGAACTTTTATGATAAAAACATCCTAAAGATTGATTCTATACTTAGTTTGACAAGTTTCTTCGACCTGTAATATAACTTTTTGAACGTTTCGTCCGAATGGACCAAAGATCGCGCTTTTGGATTTGTTTACCAAACGCCCTAYCAAAAGAAGCTAATGGACATAAATGGACATAAATGATGGACATTATCGAACAAAACAATCATTTATTGTGGAACTGCGATTCCTGGGAGTGCATTCTGATGAAGATCATCAAAGGTAAGTGAATATTTTTWATGCTATTTATGAATAATGTTGACTACCCAACATGGTGGATATTTCTCTGGCTGGTTTGGGCTCTGAGCACCGTTCTCAGATTATGCTTTTTCCGTAAAGTTTTTTTGAAATCTGACAGCGGTTGCATTAAGGAGAAGTGTATCTAAAGTTCCATATATAATAGTTGTATTTTCATCAACATTTATTATGAGTATTTCTGTGAATTCATGTGGCTCTCTGCAATATCACTGCATGTTTTGGAACTACTGAACGTAACACGCCAATGTAAAATAAGATTCTTGGATATAAATATGAACTTTACCAAACAAAACATACATGTATTGTGTAACATGAAGTCCTATGAGTGTCATCTGATGAAGATCATCAAAGGTTAGTGATTCATTTTATCTCTATTTGTGCTTTTTGTGACTCCTCTCTTTGGCGGGAAAAATGGCTGGGTTTTTCTGCGACTTGGTGGTGACCTAACATAATKGTTTGTGGAGCTTTCGCTGTAAAGCATTTTTGAAATCAGACACTGTGGCTGGATTAACGAGAATTTTATCTTTAAAATGGTGCCTAATACTTGTATGTTTGAGAAATTTGATTCATGAGATTTCTGTTGATTTGTATTTGGTGCCCTGCAATTTTATTGGCTGTTGGCGAGGGGTTCCGCTAGCCAACAGCCACCACAAGGAGCCACCACAAGGAGTCGCTAGAGTGGGATGAGCCAAGTAAAGCCCCCCCGACCAAACCCTCCCCTAATCTGGACAACACTGGGCCAATTGTGCGGCGCCCTATGGGACTCCTGGTCACGGCCGGTTGTGATGCAGCCTGGAATCTAAACCAGGTCTGTAGTGTCGCCTCTAGCACTGAGATGCAGTGCCTTAGACCGCTGCAGCCCTTGGGAGCCCATCACTAAGGAATTATTATGGTCCACACACCAACACAGTCGTGAAGAAGGCACAACAACGCCTCTTCCCCCTCAGAAGGCTAAAAATATTTGGCATGGGCCCTCAGCATCTCAAAATGTTCTACAGCTGCACCATTGAGACCATCTTGACTGGCAGCATCACCACTTGGTATGGTAACTGCTTGGCATCCGACTGCAAGGCGCTACAGAGGGTAGCGCATACGGCCCAGTACATTACTAGGGGCCAAGCTCTCTGCCATCCAGGACCTCTATATCAGGTGGTGTCAGAGGAAGGCCCTAAAAATCCACCCAAGTTATAGACTGTTCTCTCCGCTACTGCTGTGTGCTTAAGGTTGTTGTCCTGTTGGAAGGTGAACCTTTGCCCCAGTCTGAGGTCCTGAGCGCTCTGGAGCAGGTTTTCATCAAAGGATCTCTCTGTACAATGCTCAGTTCATCTATCCCTCGATCCTGACTAGTCTCACAGTCCCTGCCGCTAAAAAACCTCCCCAAAGCATGATGCTGCCACCACCATGCTTCACCGTAGGGATGGTGCTAGGTTTCCTTCAAACTTGACGCTTGGCATTCAGGCCAAAGAGTTCAATCTTGGTTTCATCAGACCAGATAATCATGTTTCTCATGGTCTGAGAGTACTTGAGGTGCTTTTTGGTAAACTCCAAGCTGGCTTCCGTCTGGCCACTCTATTGTAAAGGCCTGATTGGTGGAGTGCTGTAGTGGTGGTTGTCCTTCTGGAAGGTTCTCCCATCTCCACAGAGGAACTCTGGAGCTCTGTCCGAGTGACCATCGGGTTCTTGGGAACCTTCAGTGCTGCAGAAATGTTTAGGTACCCTTCCCCAGATCTGTGCCTCGTCACAATCCTATCTCTGAGCTCAACGGACAATTCCTTCGACCTCGTGGCTTGGTTTTGCTCTGACATACACTGTCAACTGTGGGACCTTATATAGACAGGTGTGTGCCTTTCCAAATCATGTTCAATCAATTGCATTTCATAGCAAAGTTTTTGAATAATTATATAAATAAGGTATTTCTGGGMTTTTTTTGCAAAAAAATCTAAAAACCTGTTTTCGCTTTGTCATTATGGGGTATTGTGTGTAGATTGATGAGGAAAATGTTTTATTTGATCCATTTTAGAATAAGGTTGTAACGTAACAAAATGTGGAAAAAGTCAAGGGGTCTYAATACTTTCCYAATGCACTGTAGGTGCACAGGTAGAGAGAAAAACTTGAGTAATCAAGGTGACAGACAGTGACACATTCAATACCGCCTTGCACACTCTTGCCTGCATCTAGCTGATCTAGGGTGTAATCATTAGTCCAAACAGTTGCAAATGAAAGTGTCTATTGGACAAATTCAGCTATGTTTATCCCCGTTTTTGTTCCGTTTGCTTCAGTTTAAGAAAAGTTTTTCAATAGAATTGGCTGAATGATCAGGGGTGAAGAGAAGACGATCAAACTTGACTATCRAGAGGAAGTAAAAGTCGTAACAAACACAGTTCCTTTCATAGCAGCCACATACAAACAGCATGATCACTTTGCTCGTTGTATAATTCCTTCTCGCATCTACGCGCTATTCTCCTCTCACCATTTCCCTTTGCTTGTGGACTTCAGTGTACAACACAACAGCTGTGACCAGGCAAAAAAAACTTTCCAAGCCAAACCTTCATACCATAACCGCTAACCGCAACACACAACCTACATCATTGTCACCATGTTAGCTAACATAGCTACTAGATTCTAACGCATTAGTAAACCCGCTACAATCATGCAGTACAGTGTACAGCAGCTGGCAGGCCCCAGTTGCAACAAATTAATAAGACCAAAAGCTTACCTTGACTTGGAAGAGTTCCAGTGTTGGATATCCAGACCTAGCTAGCTAACATAGCATCCCTCTCTGTTCGAGCCGGGTGTCTGAGTAGGCTAAACTAGCTAGCTGCATCCACAAGCTAAGTAACGTTACATAAAAGTGAAAACATTTAACAAAATCTCTCTCTGTCTCTAATTTTTCAGTAAATTAATTTGTTAAAAACTGTTAAACTATTGTGAGAATGGCTTGCAAAGAAAATTTTCCAAAAGGACTAATTCGAGGTAAAAAGGAGTTGGAGCACTCAACAAAAAAAGGTAAAGATTGATTTCTTTATGCTCACTGTAATCCATTGTACAGGATGCGAACAGGTGACTGACATTTCAACATCAAGCTGACGTCTTCCTCAGAGAAGACGTCAGCTCTCTCTTTGAGTCAACTGTTCACCACATTTTATGCACTGCAGTGCTAGCTAGCTGTAGCCTATGCTTTCAGTACTAGATTCATTCTCTCATACTTTGATTGMTTGGATAACATGTAAATTCATGCTGCAAGAGCTCTGATAGGTTGGAGGACGTCCTCCAGAAGTTGTCATGCTACTCCAGAGAGTGCTGTTGAGGCTACTGTAGACCTTCATTGCAAAACATTGTGTTTTAATCAATTATTTGGTGATGTGAATATATTTAGTATAGTTTTATCTACAGTAAAAATTATAACTTTTTTAATGTTTCACTAATTAGATGTTTATGTACAGTACCTCAATMACCTAGTACCCCTGCATATAGCCAAGTTATCGTTACTCATTGTGTATTTATTCCTCGTGTTATTATTTTTCTATTATWTCTGGTTTTCTCTCTCTGCATTGTTGGGAATGGCCCGTAAGTGAGCATTTCACTGTTATTCTACACCTGTAGTTACGAAGCATGTGACAAATACATTTGATTTGATTTAAGGAATATATCAAATATCCTTGATGACTGGGAATAAACAAAATATATGAATAGTACTTTTCAAAACAGAACTGTGAGACTAACATGATTTCAGTAAATACTTTCAGACATTGGCACAAGTTACATTGTGAATGGATACAACCATCAGTGAACCTTCGCTGGTGTAGTACATTGAATTGTACATACCGGTTGTCTAAATAAAGCTTTCTTTGATTTACAACAGGAATAATAGAGCCTTACAAGGAGCTATGTGAAGAGTAAAGCTTCCATCAGATCGTATCATTATAAGACCTCAGTGAGAGGGCACTGAACCGTGGTACTCCTCTGTATCCATTCACAATGTATGTCAAAAAGAGAGTTGGAGTGAGAGAGAGAGAGAGAGAGAGAGGGTGGGTGAGTGAGTGAGTGAGAGAGCGAGATAGAGAGGGGAGAGAGCGAAGGAGTGAGAGAGAGCGAGACAGAGGGATTGAGAGAGAAAGCTGAGAGAGGGGAGTTAGAGAGCGAGAGGGGGAGTGAGGGAGTGAGAGAGAGAGAGAAACTGAAAGACTACCTCAGTTTCTCTCTCATACATGCACAAAAACACAGCAGGGTCTCGCTCTCTTTTCTACTAGCTCTTACGCCGCTCTCACACACATGCACAAAATCGCTCATAGCTAATATTAACCTAGCATGCAGAGCCATGGGGAAAGAAATAAAAAATATAGTCAATGAACCTTTCTCACTGCATCCAAAATACTTCGCACCCGCATCCAAGTCTCCAAAATAGATGTTTCCACTTGCTAAGGGGCAAGGCCTCTTCAGTTCGGTGAGGAAACCTTACGTTGAAACAGATGGCTGTATTATGTATATTTTTCTTAAAGTAATTAGTAATTTCCCACTTTTCTACACTTTCCAATAGTGAGGCAGAGACAATTTTTATTAATGTAGGAGGAAAGAAGTAGGTGCTCAACCAACGTGAGTAGAGGTGCAACTTACAAATGTGTAGACATCTTTGGACAGGAAAAGGCGCAACGCTCGCTCACCCATTAAAAATTCATACTTTTATTAGACAAAATAATCTGAAGAAGGTCATTGAAAGAATCTGAAGAAYGTCCTGGTGAGCGAGCGTTACGCCTTTTGCTGTCCAATTAATGTAGGAGTGGAATTCTGAAACTACAGTCTGCTACAGATGCGAATAGGTCCATTATCTTTCTCACTGGATGTATTGAGAAAGGTTAATTTACTATATATTTTCTTTCTTTCTCCATGGCTCTGCATGTGTCCTTCTCCACCTGTAAGTGTGAACACGTTTTCAGCTGCTTGTCATCTCTCCTGTGTGGCGAAGAGGTCTTTTGAAGAGAACAGGGTTAACTAGGACAAATGTCAAATGAATGTGTTGCGGCAGAAGCATGTTTCACTAAAACTGAAGCCATTGATAACGGTAATCCGGTAAAGACATCATATTTCAATGTATCTAATCCAAAGAGGAACAGTATAATTAAGATTGACTATAAGAAAGGCCTCCCGGGTGGCGCAATTCTTAGACCACTAAGGCACTGCATCGCAGTGCTAGCTGTGCCACCAGAGACTCTGGGTTCGAGCCCAGGCTCTGTCGTGACCGGGAGGTCCAAGCGTCATCCGGATTAGGGAGAGTTTGGCCGGTAGGGATATCCTTGTCTCATCGCGCACTAGTGACTCCTGTGGTAGGCTGGGCGCAGTGCATGCTGACCAGGTCGCTAGGTGTTTCCTCCCGACACATTGGTGCGGCTGGCTTCCGGGTTGGATGCGCGCTGTGTTAAGAAGCAGTGCTGCTTGGTTGGGTTGTGTTTCAGAGGACACATGGTTCGCATGGTTCTTGACCTTCGTCTCTCCCGAGCCTGTAGCGATGAGACAAGACAGTAACTACTAATAATTGGATACCATGAAAAGGGGGTAGGGTAAAAAAAACATTTTAAAATAAAAAAAATTATAATAATATTGACTATAAGCAGTTCCTTCCCACTGAGCACACCATGTCATTTCAACATGGACGTTTGGGTAATATTTTCTTGACATGTTGACGTTAATGAGATTTCAACATTTATTCACCAACTGAAAAAGAAGAAGTTTGTTGAATTCACAATGTGTTATCACTATGCTAACCACTATCACTAACCATCTAAGCACAACCAAATTCCAATGGAAAAACAACATATGATTTTTCCATTTAGTTGTCATCTAAATCTGCACTTTCAATTATATAAAAAAAAGGTTAAACGGGATTACAATGTCAGATATTTAGTATTTATACAACAGCTTAATGTGTTATCACTGTGCTTCATCAAATAGCAGAGCCAAATGACCTGGATTGTAGTTGAGATTACATTAAAGTATAAGTGATAAATGCAGTTAAAGATTCTGCACAGATTATTATAGCAATTGTGAAMATCTCCACAGACCTGCAACCCTTGCATGCTGTCTTGAACTTCCACGCTTTCTATGATTASATAAGAAGACATGTATAGTTACAGGAGGCTAACCTCAAAATGTGGCCATGGATGTGTTACTAATTTTAAGGTTGAATAAATACTGTTGCATTAGTTTGTAAGATAGCCTTATCTTTAGGCTATTTCCTGTATTACAAAAAGATGATTGAAATATGTTTGGTTGACAACGCAGAATAATTTCATCTGAGCCACTGGATTAATTAGCGGTTAAGAGCGTTGGGCCAGAACAGAAAAGCCACAGGTTTTAATCCCCGAGCCGACAAGGTGAAAAATCTGCCGATGTGCCCTTGAGCAAAGCACTTAACCCTAATTYCTCCTGTAAGTCACTCTGAGCCACTGGATTTAATTAGCTGGATAAGAGCGTCTGATAAATTACTAAAATGTAAATGTTAATCCTTTAATTTAACTTTTATTTTTGGTTTAGTTGGAGACATGAATCAAACATATAATTTGTTAACTTGTCGACAAGTCAAAGTTAAAGAATAGGACTACATCTAATCTAATCAAACTTTAAATGCACTTTATAAAGTTTGATTTGATTGAAGTCCTATGCTTTAACTTTCATTTTTGGTTGAGATGGAGACGTGAATGCAACGTATTAATGATTAACTTGAAGATTCCATTTGAAATCAACCATCCATTTGAAATCAACCAAAGCTTGAAACCCTAGGCTTATATGTATTGTCTATTTTTAGTTGAACCCTGGGTTGAATTGAAACAATATCTGTTGATGACTTTGCAAATGCTATATAGGCATAAATAGTATTATTGATGATATACACTACATTACCAAAAGTATGTGGACACCTGTTTGTCAACATCTCATTCCAAAATCATGGGCAATAATATGTAGTTTGTCTCCCCTTTGCTGCTATAACAGCCTCCACTCTTCTGGGAAGGCTTTCCACTAGATGTTGGAACATTGCTGCGGGGACTTGCTTCCATTCAGCCACAAGAGCATTAGTGAGGTTGGGCACGGATGTTGGGCGATTAGGCCTGGCTTGCAGTCGGCATTCCAATACATCCCAAAGGTGTTCGATGGGGTTGAGGTCAGAACTCTGTGCAGACCAGTCAAGTTCTTCCACACTGATCTCAACAACTCATTTCTGTATGGACCTCACTTTGTGCACGGGGGCATTGTCATGCTGAAACAGGAAAGGGCCTTCCCCAAACTGTTGCCACAAAGTTGAAAGCACAGAATCGTCTAGAATGCCATTATGTTAAGATTTCCCTTCACTGGAACTAAGGGGCCTAGCCGAAATATTAAAAACAGCCCCAGACCATTATCCCTCCTCCACCAAACTTTACAGCTGGCACTATGCATTCAGGCAGGTAGCGTTCTKCTGGCATTCGCCAAACCCAGATTCGTTCATCGGACTGTCAGATGGTAGAGCATGATTCATCACTCCAGAGGATACGTTTCCACTGTTCCAGAGTCCAATGGTGGCAAGCTTTACACCACTCCAGCCGACACTTGGCATTGCGCATGGTGATCTTAGCCTTGTGTCCAGATGCTCAGCCATGGAAACCCATTTCATAAAGCTCCCGACAAACAGTTCTTGTGCTGACCCTGAAGTTGCTTCCAGAGGCAGTTTGGAAATTTGACAAACTGACTTCTTGGAAAGTTTTTCAGAAAGGCCATTCTACTGCCAATGTTTGTCTATGGAGATCGCATGGCTGTGCGCTCAACTTTATACACCTGTCAGCAACTTTGTGGCTGAAATAGCCAAATCCTCTAATTTGAAGTGATTTCCACATACTTTTGTATATGTATTTGCGCTGTTAAACCTACCCCTTGGAATGACTTTGATAGTAACAGTGAATATATTTAGTTATTAAGAGGTATCTTAATAATCATTCTCACAATAGCATATTGGTAGTAGTCAGTGACAAATATAAAAGCTAAGCAGGGCTTGGTTAAAACCCTGGATGGGAGAACAAATTAATAGCTGTAGATCAACTCTCCATGAATCTTGTTCTGGAGGCAGCTCTGCAGATTGGTCACTAGCTGGCACAGTAATACAATCTGATTCTAACCTTAACCACAATGCTAACCCTAATGCTTAACCTTAAGTTTAAAGAAAATGTTTGCTTTCATGAATTTTGACAATATAGCCTTTGCAGCTGGCCTATCTAAGAATAAATCACTCTTATGATAATAAACGTCAACCTGCATCCCGTACAGTAGTGCAGCATGGTATGTGGATCTACTTACAGTTTTGGAACTGCAAAAAGTCAGGGCTCTATAGTGCAACTTTTTTTTGTATTTTACCCCCTTTTTCAATCTTGTCTCATCACTGCAACTCCCCAACGGGCTCGGGAGGCAAAGGTCGAGTCAAACGTCCTCTGAAACATGACCCGCCTAACCGTGCTTCTTAACACACGCCCACTTAACCTGGAAGGCAGCCGCACCAATGTGTCGGAGGAAACACTGTTCAACTGATGACCGAGGTCAGCCTGCAGGCGCCTGGCCCACCACAAGGAATCAGTAGAGTGCGATCAGCCAAGTAAAGCTCACCCAGCCAAACCCTCCCCTAACCCAGACGATGCTAGGCCAGTTGTGTGCCGCCCTATGGGACTCCCGATCACAGCCGGTTTGATACAGATATAGTGACACTCCTAGCACTGTGATGCAGTGCCTTAGAACGCTGCGCCACTCAGGAGGCCCAAGTGTGACCATTTTACTCATATATGTGCCTAAATATATATCTGTGAGATCCTGGAATTTTTATTTAGTAGCACCCGTGCTCCCAGAAAAATTAAGGATTCTAGCTTTATTACCTAAAATATTTGTGTGTGCCTACATTTTTCCCCTTAGGCGCACACGTGCTCCTTGTAAAAAAGGTCAGCGTAGAGTCCTGGTGTGTCAGGTGAGGGATTTCTAACACTTCCTGTGACCAATGTCAGAGCAAATCAACTGACACAATACAAATGTTTCCCTGAGTTTTTGGGGCCACAAAGCCAGACTGCTGATCAGACATCATAACATGCTTGGTGACAACATCCAAGGAACCAAAGCCTAACATCCACACGCACACACAGGAGTGGCCTCGGACACTGCACTAATAAAGTTATCAAAACAATCATAAAATTATATAATGTACACAACTGAAGTCCTCAAATGGAATCATAAATTATTATTTGTATTATTATTTATTTATATATATTTTTTACTCTGTATCGTTGGGAAAGGCTCTTAATAAGCAAGCATTTCACGGTATAGTCTACACCTGTTATATTCGGCGCATGTGACAAATACAATTTGATTTGATTTCACTTCTAGACCTCAGCTGATTCTAGTAATGTATGGTGTGGTGGCTGTTGAACAAGTTGAGGATAATAAATTACTTGGTGTTACCTTGATTGTAAACTGTCATGGTCAAAAATATATATATTCAATGGTTGTAAAGATGGGGAGAGGTCTGTCCATAATAAAGAGATTCTCAAATGAACAGCAAACCTGGTTTCAAAAGCAGATAAAGAAACACCTCACAGCACAACGCCTCTCCCCTATTTGACCTAGATAGTTTGTGTGTACGTATTGATATGTAGGCTACATGTGCCTTTTTATTTTATTTTATTTTATTGATGTAGTTCTGTCTTTGAGCTGTTCTTGTCTATTAATATTCTGTATTATGTCATGTTTCATGTTTTGTGTGGACACCAGGAAGAGTAGCTGAAGCTTTTGCAATACCAATTACCAAACTTCATAAAAAGATGATACAAATATATAAATGCTTCATAGTGTGCATTGAGGTAAGGTCAAAGTTCAGAAATGCTTGTTTACAGTTATTGCTAATAACAATGTTTTACATTCAGCTGAAAAGTGACAGCTGACAAGTGACAAGTATATGATGTAAGCAGAGAAATTATATGTTCTAAGAGGTGTGACACAGCTTGTAAAGATGTGTGACTGAATTATCCAGAACAATGAACAGAGAATGTGGCATGATTGTTCCATATATTACTGCATAAGTGCACATAACTGGCATGGCCATTTAGAAAGGAATGTTGTACATCCCGGGTACACTGTATGTTTACCTTGTGTAGACATTCTCAACATTTCACCACTTTTGTTGTTGCTTTCATATTATTCCATCTCTCGAATTGCTCTCATATGGGCTCTTTCAGAGACGTCCAGGTGATACTATGCCGGGGACTGTACCTGTTCAGGTTAGATGGCGTCCATGCCTTTCTGGGTGTGTTGGTAGTAAGACTTCCTGTCTCTGACGTGGTGCTGTCTCCGTCAAACCTTCCCACACTGTTACTCTCCTCTGACCGAGAGGTGCTGGGAGGACCCCCCAGTCTCTCCTGCAGCCGGGACTATAATGACACATTACTCCCTGAAATGTCCTCTTACCGTACATGACACAGCACTATACGATGCTATCAAACATAATATTGGAGATGTTTGGTTTGTGACTTATATGGGGAATTTCCTACCAATACTTAACCCACACCAGTGTGTCATGTTAATGTCAGCATTATCAAGACAGTTGCTTTTTTTACCTGGGCAAGTCAGTTAAGAACAAATTTCTATTTTCAATGACAGCCTTGGAACAGTGTGTTAACTACCTTGTTCAGGGGTAGAACGACAGATTTCTACCTTGTCAGCTCAGGGATTTGATCTTMCAACCTTGCGGTTACTAGTCCAACACTCTAACCACTAGGCTACCTGCTGCCCCTTTGTGAGTTGCTTAGCCATTGTTATGTGAATGACAGCTGAAAAGTACCAGTGGCCTGGCCTTGGCCCTAAGTCAGAGCAGGTCCACTGAGGCCATGGCCCTGGGAGACACTGGAGCTGGGCCGTGCAGGTGGAAACACAAAAGGCTGAGCCTTTATGGTAAAACAATGGGGTAAGTTTCAGTTGGAAATATGCCATAATACTGTATGATATTATATATTGTTGCAAAGTAAACATAGTTCACTGGGGTGGGATGATGCATAATGAAACCCATCACCTGTCTTCACAGGGGTCAGGGGAAGCAGGATATCCTGTCATTTCTTAAAGATAACAGCATTTGAAGGGTTAAGGTCAGAGTCAGGGCTATTGTTAATTTAGTGAAAACATTATGAACCTCTGTAAACCTATCCTCAGACGCCAAGGAGAGATGTACAGTACAAATCACTGTGGAGAAAGGAATTCATTATCATGTCTCACCTTAAAATGGGACAGGGCTGCGAGGGGTGGGGGTGGTGATGGGGTATCCTGGCTAGGAGGGGGGTGTGGAAGGTCCGGGGGACATATAAAGACAACAGACTGATGTCTCAGGAGGTGGAGCAACAGGGCATTACACACACTCTGCTCTTCCAGCATCCTAGGCCCTGATGGAACACTGTACAGAGAGAGGGAGACCAAACGTCAATGAAAATGTGTTCAGTAAAATGCTGTGCTTATCAGAGGAAATGGAGACTCAGCGATTGTATGCCATTTACAACTATTTCATTCACACCATTACTGTAAAATGAGATTTGCTTCTCCATGCAATTCAATGTCAATACTAAAAACCAGAGCCGGCCATATTTGGTTGGGGGCCCCCCCAACTCACAGGCAAAACATTTGATTGGCCCCCCTCTTGACGGTGGAGATTTAAAAAAAATATGTTTTAAAGTACATTTCTTGCAATTCTACACATTTTACCATGGGGAGTAGAGAAAATGTTGCAACTTTAAAGCAAACTTTCTGCAATTCTACACATTTTGACACGGTGCAGAGAGAAAAAAAAAAAAATGACAGCCCATTTCATGCAATTATACCAATTTTGCAGTGTGGTGGAGGGAGATGTGTGCAGTTTTAAAGCTAATTCCCTGTAATTCTACACATTTGCCAAYATGTTAATGTTAATGATATATGAGTGAGAGTGACTAAAAAATCAATGGGGCCCCCTGCATGCCCGGTCGGTATTCTACCATGATTACTACACTGAACTAAAATATAAACGCAACATGTAAAGTGTTGGTCCCATGTTTCATGAGCTGAAAGATCCCAGAAATATTCCATATGCACAAAAACAGCATTTCTCTCAAATTTTGTGGCGTTGGGGTTACGGAATAGGCAGGCATAAGCTACGGACAACGAACACAACCTCATTTTATCGATGGCAATTTTAATGCAGAGATACCGTGATGAGATCCTGAGGCCCATTGTCGTGCCATTCATCCGCTGCTATCACCTCATGTTTCAGCATGATAATGCATGGCCCCATGTCGCAAGGATCTGTACACAATTCCTGGAAGCTGAAAATGTCCCAGTTCTTCCATGGCCTGCAAACTCACCAGACATGTCATCCATTGAGCATGTTTGGGATGCTCTGCATCAATGTGTACGACAGCATGTTCCATTTCCCGCCAATATCAAGCAACTTTGTACAGCCATTGAAGAGAAGTGGGACAACATTCCACAGGCCACAATCAACAGCCTGATCAACTCTATGCGGAGGAGTTGTATTGCGCTGCATGAGGCACCAGATACTAACTGGTTTCCTGACCTACTCCCCTACTTTTTTTTTAAAGGTATCTGTGACATTGTCTAATTGAGTGACTGTCAGTGATTGACATAACAAGATAAAACTGCTGATGCGCAACAAATTTTCAAAATTGCACCTTGTGTATTCTACTATTCTAACTCTCACCAGTAAATGGGGGCCACTTATGTGGCTTATGCCTGGAGCCGGCCCTGCTGAAAACTTTATAACTGGAAACAACACATAAGTAAGCGTCATGTGAATCTACTTCATGGTTCCCTCTAGTGAAATTCAACATGTAGTGCAGTTTGCCATGGAACTTAAAATAGTGTTGAGTACTTGTTGTGTCAAACTAAGTGGAAAATTAAAATCCACACAGTTCAGACTAAGAAATTCTAAAAGCAATGTGGATTATCTTGTAAAGCCAAATATCTTTTAACAAGGATTACTGAACACTTGACCTGGTTCCAAAGTTTTCACCGTGAGCTTTCAATTCCAAAAAACGAATCCTTTCAACAGCCTCCACTTGTCCTACATTTCAGAGATATGATTAGCTCATCCAACCTTTCCAGAATGAAGGAACTTGAATGCCGGGCAGGAACATTCCAGCAGCATACCACTCTGCATTCCACTGCTAGCTTGCCTCTGAAGCTAAGCAGGGTCAGTTCTGGTCAGTCCTTGGATGGGAGACCAGATGTTGCTGGAAGTGGTGTTAGAAGGCCAGTATGGAGCTCTCTTCCCTCTAGTCTTAAGATAAATGCCCAAGGGCAGTGATGGAGACATAATCTAATTCCTAACTCTCCAGCGGATGTGTGGTGAGTGTTCTAGTGCAAATTGGTTGCTATGCGTAACCCAAGTGGGTGCTACACATTGCTGTTGTATGAGGTAAGCTTCCCCATACTATTAAAGTGCTTTGGGTGTCTAGAAAAGTTCAGAAAATATTCATACCCCTTGATTTATTCCATGTTGTGTTACTACCTGAATTCAAAATGGATTAAATATAAAAAATTCTACACAGAAAAACCCATAATGACAAAGTTTCTAGATTTTTTTAGCAAATTTATAGAAAATTAAATACAGAAATATCTCATTCTATAAGAATGCAATACCTTGTATTGAAGCACTTTTGGCATTGGTTACAGATGTAAGTCTTTCTGGGTAAGTCTCTAAGAGCTTTGCACACCTGGATTGTACAATATTTGTACATTTTTTTATTTTTTTTATTTTTTATGTTCAGGTCTTGCCATAGATTTTCAAGTAGATTTACGTCAAAACAGTAACTCGGCCACTCAGGAATATTCAGGGTCTTCTTGGTAAGCAACTCCAGTGTAGATTTGTCCTTGTGTTTTAGGTTATTGTCCTGCTGAAAGGTGAATTAATCTCCCAGTGTCTGGTGGCAAACAGACTGAACCAGGTTTTCCTCTAGGATTTTGCCATTCCGTTTATTTTCTATTCTGAAAAAATGGAGTGGTACTCAGTAATGTGTTGTAATGGATTTTCCCCCTAATGTAACACTCAGAACAAAAATGTAGTTGCTTTGCCACATTTTTTGCAGTATTACATTAGGTGCATGTTTTAGAATATTTTTATTCTGTACAAGCTTCCTTCTTTTCACTCTGTCAATTAGGTTAGTATTGTGGAGTAACTACAATTATGTATATCCATCCTCAGTTTTCTCCTATGACAGCCATTAAACTCTGTAACTTTTTTAAAGTCACCAATGGCCTCATGGTGAAATCCTTAAGCAGTTTCCTTCCTCTCCAGCAACTGAGTTAGGAAGGACGCCTGTATCTTTGCAGTGACTGGGTGTATGGATACTCCATCCAAAGTGTAATTAATAACTTCACCTTGCTCAAAGGGACCTTAAATGTCTGCTTTTTTATTTTTTACCCATCTACCAATAGGTGTCCTTCTTCGTGAGGGATTGGAAAACCTCCCTGGTCTTTGTGGTTGAATCTGTGTTCGAAATTCACTGCTCGACTGAGGGACCTTACAGATAATTGTATGTGTGGGGTATAGAGATGAGGTAGTCATTCAAAAATCATGTTAAACACTTATTGTGTCCATGCAACTTATTATGTGACTTGTTAAGCAAATGTTTACTCCTGAACTTATTTAGGCTTGCCATAACAAAGGGGTTGAATATTTGTTGACTCAAGACATTTCAGTTTTTCCTTGTTCATTTGTAAAAATTTAGAAATTGTGTAGTGACAAAAAATCCCAATTTAATCTATTTTAAATTCAGGCTTTAACACAACAAAATGTGGAAAAAGTCAAGGGGGGTGAATAGTTTCTGAAGACACTGTATATAGAATAAGTGCAATCAATCAATTTACCTGGAAACATTCTCTTTTTACGTCTTTTTGTTTTTCTTAGAATGTTTTTGCTGTTACCATCTGTTTGTATCTTTTTTGGGGAGCTCAGGTCCAGCAGAACCGTAGATTATGTTGAGCCAAAGGGTTAGTTGAGCCACCCCGTTTCTAGGAAACCATCCACAAAATGAACCATGTGATCAAAGATTTAGGAAGAGCTCATCATTTCAGGGTGTCTGTGAAGGAAGAAACCACAAGGAAAAAGTGGTAAGCAAGGTAGGTCCAAAAAACTGATTTTCAAAGTTAAATTAATTTATTGTTATAGGTTTCATGATGCTTGTATCTAAACCAAAGTAAATAGTTTTAAGATTKTTTTATACATCAGTTGGGGTCTCTATAGGATACAATATGAGGTTCTAAACCTAGCATGAAAGTGCATCCTTGTAGCTGTGTGGGCTAATATAGTAAAAAAATATCTGCATTAGAGTAAGTTGAGCCAATGGCCTATACAAATGATCATGACATTTTGTCAGTTTTATGCCTAGTATTTTTGCAATGTGTCATGCATATGAACTCAAGATAGTGCATGTTTATTGTTACAGAGCAGACATCATCATGCCCGTGTATACAAACGTAAAAGAAGCAGGGGCCTAGCCTTCCTTGATGTTCTTGAGAGAGCAGCCAAGGAAGTGAGAGAAGGGAAGAAGTCCATTGGACCAGCAGCAAGGATGAATAAATAGACTGAATGACACTGATATGTACATTGACAAAAAGAAAACCAACATGTACCTGTGTGAAAGAGAGGCTATGACAGAGTAGCAGAGGAACACAAGGTCTTATCTGAAGACATGGAGTCTGAGCTTGCTAAACATATAAACAATTTCAAGAACCAGTTTCATGGGCTTAGTAGCCTCAAATGCAGAGAACTTTCTGACAAATTGGCACATCAAAACAACATCCCTGTCCCTGACAACTGGTCAAGCAATGCCAGGGTAAGTGATATTGAACAGAGATCTATATCTGAATGTAGGCAAACATTTAAGAGATACAAGATACCACATATGCAAGATACCACATTCCATTAATTAAACATTAACCTACAAGCACCATCACCCACTGTCACAGGACACCATCACCCACTTACCCCAAGGCGGCTCAACTTATCCTGCCCCTATGCTCAACTTACCAAGAGACCACTTTTTTTGGACAAGATATGTTTTCTAAACTTTTATGTTTACATGAATTCTGATTATCTCAACATCTTGAAATATATCCAGATATCTTTGTTAGAAGAATACTATATTTCCCTTGACGTAGTGATGCTGAATGTAAAAAAATTGCTAAACTTACCCCACTCTCCCTACTGTATGGCACAACTTTAGAATAAACGGAGGGAAGAGAATGTGAAACATTGGGGTGTAAAGAGTTTGTTTGTGCGGAGCCGAAGCAGGTACAGGTCATGACTATAATGTCATGCCAGTTACATAACAGATGTATAAGCAACAAGAGACGCATGTTGTGTGAGAGCAAAGGGGGTGGTACCAGCCCTTTTGAAAGGACCAGATTACAGCGTGATAGTTAAAGAGGAGGTAAGCCAAGAACATGAGGTACAAGCACATGTGCCAAGTATGGGGGACAAGAAGGTTTTTAAACCCTGAGTGTGTGACTGGAAAATGTGAAAGTATGGGGGGGTGAAGCGGTGGGTCGCTAAATGGGAATACCCTTGTGACAGCTGCTGCTGCTTTTCTTTCTATCTTTCTCCTTCTCTCTTTTCTGCCTTTTCTTACCAGTCTTGCCCTGGTGGGCTGACAGCGCAGGATGTCCGGACCGGGACTTCCTACTCCTCCTATCCCCTCCCTACTTCAATCTGTTGTCATTTTCTCTTGCATCCCAAAATGTACAACAAACTCTGCCGGCCAGACACTTCACTCTTATTTCCAGTACTCAGACAAACGTATGAGAGGAGTGAGAGGAGAGAGGGGGGATATGGGGGTGCTGACTGCCATAACAGTTGCAGCCAAATACTGTATATTGGCACCATTGCACTTGTCCTAAACAATTCTTTGTTTCTTCTAAAATAATTGGAAATTGAACACGTTGTTATTGGATTGTCAACATTGCAGAACCAATTTTTTTTTGGGGGGGGGGGCTTAAGTTTACAATGTTAATGAAGAAATTTCGAACAAATGGCAATGACAAAATTATTGCCACCCTGGAGCTAATACTTAGTTAAACAGCCTTTGGCAATGATAAAAAATAAATGTAAAAAAATGTGCTTGCTGCACCTTTCTACTGGCAGTTTGGCCAACTCTTCAGATGTAAACTGCTTAAATTCTTCAATGTTGTGTGGTGCCTTCCACCAACTACTGTTTCCAGATTTCGTCATAGGTTTTTGATGGGATCTGGACTCATCACTCTGTTATTGAATCTCTCCTATGTTTGATTGTAGGGAGGGTGTTATTTTGATTGAATGTTTAATTTGGTAATCTGTAAACATATCACTGATCTGTACTGCCAAAAAGCACTAATTTTGTTTAATTGGTCCACAGAACATTTCCCCAGGATTTAATGCTTGTTTAGGTGGGTTTTTGCAAAGTTCAATAGGGCTTCTTGTGTCTCAGCAGTGGGGTCGTCCTATGTTTACCAATGACCAAATTAAGCATTCAAAGAAAATAACAATCAAACATGTGGGAGGCTAGATAATGCTGTGGGGTTGCTTTGCACTGGGGGCCTTGGGGCCTGGGGGCACTGGGGGCCTTGAACGTGCAAGACATCATGAAATTACGGTAGCAGGTGTTTTGGAGTGCAGTGTTCAACTGTGTCCAAAAACTGGGTCTCTGTTGAAGGTTGTTAGTCTTTCAGCAGGACAACAACCCAAACACACATAAAAAGTACCCAGGAATGGTACAAGAATAAACACTGGACTGTTCTGGAGTGGCCAGCGATGAGTCCAGACCTGAATACCATCACAAACCTATGGCAAGATCTGAAAACAGCAGTTGGTGGAAGGCACCACTCAAACATTGAAGAATTTGAGCAGTTTGCAGCTGAAGAGTGGGACAAATTGCCATTAGAAAGATGCAGCAAACGGATAGCTACAATAAACTTTTTTTTGCAGTTATCTTTGTTAAAAGAGTATTCGCTCAGGGACCAATATTTTTGTCCATGAGATTATTTACAGAGCTCTGTAAACTGGTGAACTACAGCTGTACAAGAACTTCTGTCGGCCACTGCTTGTCCTGCTCTATCGCCCCACTCCACACCCATTTCCTCAATTGTGTCAACTCCCCTCCACCCTTTCCAGCTCCTAATTGTGCAACTGTTCTGATATGTCTTAATTTCTTGGTATTTTTTTACTATTGGATTATGTGTGTATTGTAATTGTAGTGCTAGATATTGCTGCATTGTTGGCGCTAGAAACATAAGCATTTTGCTGCACCTGCAATAAACATTTGCAAAACTGTGTAAGCGACCAATAAACTTTGATTTAATCTGTGAGGATTGGAACTGCAAGTCATGTTTAATTGTTATAAACTAATGTTAACCTGAACTAGGACAACAGTTGTGTAGGTTACTAACCAATTGAATACAGTGGAATAATGTTTTTGTCTCTTTTATTAAGACAACTAGCTATTATGACTGATCATTTCCCCCTTGTAATGTTTGCCTAAATTCTATGCCCTGAAAATGTCTCTGGGGTGATCTATGATGTGATGAATAGGGTTGCTATTGGCAATGACTCACTGGAATATACAGGGTCCAAAGACTGTGGCCAGGTTCTCCACAGGCATGTGATTTGATTGGCTGTGAGAGGCCACCCTTGACAGGAAGTGGAGGAGGTAAGACAGGATGCTGTGGTTGTCGACAGGTAGGCTGCTGAGTTTCTCTTTCAGAGCCGCGTTCAACTCTGCCTCATTCTTACTTTCTAGAGAAAATAAAGAAAATCTTGACATGAACATTAGCAACACTTCATATCAAAATTCAATACCTTCTCATCGACAGGGCTGTAGTGGAGCAGATTGAGAGCTTCAAGTTCGTTGGCGTCCACATCAACAACAAACTAACATGGTCCAAGCACACCAAGACAGTTGTGAAGAGGGCATGACAAAACCTATTCCCCCTCAGGTGACTGAAAAGATTTGGCATGGGTCCTCAGATCCTCAAAAGATTTTACAGCTGCACCATCGAGAGCATCCTGACGGGTTGCATCACTGCCTGGTATGGCAACTGCTCGGCCTCCGACCGCAAGGCACTACAGAGGGTAGTGCGTACGGCCCAGTACATCACTGGGCCCAAGCTTCCTGCCATCCAGGACCTCTATACCAGGCGGTGTCAGAGGAAGGCCCTAAAAATCGTCAAAGACTCCAGCCACCCTAGTCATAGACTGTTCTCTCTGCTACCGCACGGAAAGCGGTACCAGAGCGCCAAGTCTAGGTCCAAGAGGCTTCTAAACAGCTTCTAGTTATTATCTATGCATAGCCACTTTAACAACCCTACCTGCATGTACACAATTATCTTTATTACCTCAACACCGGTGCCCCCGCACATTGACTCTGTACCAGTAGCCCCTGTATATAGCCCCGCTATTGTTATTCACTGCTGCTCTTAATTATTTGTTTTTCTTATCTTACTTTTTTCTTATTTTATTTTTTTTAGGTATTTTCTTAAAACTGCATCATTGGTTAAGGGCTTGTGAGTAAGCATTACACTGTAAGGTCTACACCTGTTCTATTCGGCGCATGTGACAAATACAATTTGATTTGATTTGATAGCATCAACATCAATAGCATCATTCTGTAGAAAATCTAGGCTTAATCTTTGGAAATACCAATTGCACACCATAAAAGTATGTATCATTACTTATTTTCAGAGTAGTGTTTGAACCGCACGTAAACAAGTGGTGCACATTGCTGAGATCTTTTACCCACATCATAAAGCAAAATTTGCAGAGAACAGTGGGGAAGCATGTTTGTGGGGACTAAAGGTCAGACTGTGATAGATTAACAATCTGCGATTTTCCCCAGGTGTGTCCTGGTCTCACTACTTATGTCAGCTATAGGTTAGCAGAAACACACATATCATATGGAAACTGTGACCTGGATTTAACATACAGTATATGGCATGAGATAACTCTGAGTGATAAAATCTGTGCATGATAAATATCACCTTGTCCAACATTTACACGATTATCAAAAGGTCACGCCAGGGTAAGCCTACACGAAACACAGCCCTTATTTTAAGTGTTTCTAAAATCCCCTATGGGAAAAATGAGTGGTCGAAAAACGATTGGAACCATTTCCCTGTTTGACCGCTTGGTTTTATGGGTATTATGACACCCCCACTCTGGGGCTCTATGGCTTCCATGCTTTTAAAAAGTGATCTTGTCCGAGATGTCGGACTTGAAAACAGTTACTATCCATAGAGGTGGGTTTTTTGGAGGGTTTTTGGATAAATGCAGAAAATAAGGTATGTGGTAAACATAGGTTTCGAAGATCTTATGAGATCTATTTCATCAGCTAACATCACTTTTTGGGAATTTTGAAGCATTTATGTAATCAAAACAAGCACATAGAGCACATAAAGGCTTCATAATTCATAAAGTTCATGTTAACTGTCTGATCGTATCTCAGAGAACAAACGTATAAAAGGTTGTGTTAACCTTATTTTCATAATTTATCCCAAAACCCCATTCTTTGCCCATTCAATTCATCCATATGAATGGCTGAAAGAACCAGAAGTAGAAAATGCTAACACATTTCAATTTTTTAGGACTACAAGCTGGCGAGCTCTATTGGATCGCTGTGAGGGGTTGCCCCAAATTCTGGGGCAGGCCCTAGCGAAGGGTCAATCGCCATACCTGTGAGGCTGAGAACCAGATCCTTGCGCTGAGGCTCTGGTATGATGGGGCTGGGCAGCTCCCTGAAGAAGAGCTTGAGCAGGGAGGCCACAATTGAGACATCCTCCTCCACCTCAAGATCCATTCTCTCTCCCCTGTCCCACATCAGCCTCAGCAGCCTGGTCCTTAACACAGAGCCAGACAGACGGAACAGACCCCTCTGCTGCAGACCTGGAGTAAGGGCAGGGGATGGACTGTGAACAAAGTAATGTGTGTGTGTGTGTGTGTGCGTGCGTGCGTGCGTGCGTGCGTGCGTGCGTGCGTGGCAGTGTGATGCCTTACCATTTCTGTCCAGGAAATCCACCATGTGTCGCAGCATGCGGGGCACTCCACAAACAAGCTGTCCATCTTCCCTCAGCCTCTCAAGGGTTACCCCAAAGACAGGACTGGTGTCAGGGCCTGGAACAGTCGGCTCAGGGCTGATCTTCGCATTGTGCTTCCGAATTCTCACAGCAGATGAGTCGCTCTGCATAGAAAAGACACCAAAACTTTAAGCTGTAGGAATTTTTGTCGTCCTTATCATTATTTCCTGAGGCTTAGGATAAGAGGCAACTGGATGGAGTCGTCAACACAGTATAAGAGTCAGTTATCCCACAGGCCAATCCACAATTGTAACTCCTCATTTTTAATTTTGGGTAAATCCATTTGAATTCAATCACTTTTTGATATAAACCCTACCATACCATGAGACATCCATGTCTTCCTCACTGGAAAAGATAAACGGTTGAGATTTCTATAATTTAAAATCTTACAAACAGGGTTGTCAAACTATTTGTATAATTTCTTGAATTAAAAAAATGATATATCAAATTCAGATAAAAATGTTAACCTGAAATGTTAATTACTTGAAAACGCGTAAACTCAGATGTTTTTTTCATATTTACATATGTTGTAGCTTAGACTCTATTCTACATCATCTGATGTTTTTGTTTTGTGCACGCCAATCGTTGAGACACAACATGCTCTTGAATACAGGGTGGGTGTCAAGTTTTGGCTGATACATTTACTAAAATGGGAATAAAATAAAAATGTCTACTTTCAAATGGTACCACAAAGATGGTTGGAGATCCAATGGTGTACCCGTTAAATTGTATGGGTCTGAAGGGATAGGTCTATTCTATGAATTCTATTTTTATGTTTGAAATGACACCCACCCTTATTCAAGAGCATGTTGTGTCAACCAATGGCGGGCACAACACGAAAACCTCATATGATGTAAAGTAGGGTCTAAGTTACAACATATGCGAATATGAAAGTTTACCCGTTTTTAGATAATTGATGTTAAAGATGCACTATACAGAAATCGCTCCGCCATGTCCTGGTTGCAAACATACTAATAGTTTGCCTATTTCAGTTTATGTGACAAAACAAGCAAGTATAGTGTAGAGAATCATTGTACCATCTAAACCGCTGTGAAATATATTTTCAATGACCAAAAATATTGCATATTCAGCTGTTTGAAGTTGTTGTACAAAACCGAAAGTAGAAGATGCAAAAACAAAACGTAAGAACCGGAAGCATACAAACAGCGCACATAAAACAGATCTAACGCTTCTTAGACTTGATTTCAACGAGAATGACATATCTAGAACTGAAATGTCTATGTGAATTTGATCGGGTAGCCCCAAAAGTTACATATTGCAGCTTTATGGTTAAAAAAGTCATACTTTTTATTAAAACAGTATAATAATTGAAGAAATTATTAAATAGTTTGACAACCTTGTTTGTAAACTTTAAATGATATCAAACTCAACTGTTTATATTTTCCAGCGAGGAAGACATGGATGTCTCATGGTATGTTTGTACGTAAAATGGTTCAACGTTGAGCACCTTTACCTCCTGAATGTTTGGCATTCAGGCCCAAAAATTCCCTTTCTGACCACTTTTTTCCGTAGGCAAACGTGTATGGAAAGTTGTATTTAAATCAAAGGGGATGCTGTCAAAAAGTGATCGAATTAAAATGGTTTTACCCTTTATTCAAGCCATTGAAAGCCATGCTAAAGTGTAATCTCTCTGGGTTACTGCTTAACTTGCACTTAATTAACATTAAGCCTACACAATTAGGACTTTTAGAGAGGATTTCCACAATTAAGTGACAAACTGAGGAACAAAGTGTCTGCTCAAATGGGAAAATTGTCTGAAGTTACATAACGTTTACTGTATTTCCTGTAAAACAGATGGTATACATTAGCTGAGAATTCCCAATTTGGCTGATGCATTCACTGACAATTCAGTTTTCGCTTGCCTGTCTTTTATTCACTAACAAGCTATATCCAATACTGAATTGCACTGTAGGACTTGTAAAATAAGAAATTACTCAAACTTACACAGAGAGATATCGAGGCACTTGCTCCCATCTCAAGTCGATTTTATTCATTGGAATGTTCTTCCTCCCGATATCTATCAAAAAGTTTGATATTTGAGGCAAATTTTAAAAAATCCATCGCCCACACACGTGTGTATATTTACAGATATGAAGAAATATACCTAGCTTTACAGACAGCAAAAGAAATATTTTACTGTAGGCCTTGGCTAGTATTCTGTTTACATGTTTGTGTCATGTGACAAGTATTGTAACTATGGAGATTCCGCAGAGGGTGCATTCAATTTCCCGCTCCAGTCAGAATGCGGTTAATTTCCTCCTAACTGAAACATGGTAGTGGTATTATAGGTGGCCTGCATGTGCATACTACCTGTTTTTTTTTTTTTTTCTGCTACCATGTAGTCAAATTTACAATGAGCAAAAATATTAACGCAACATGTAAAGTGTTGGTCCCATGTTTCATGAGGTGAAATGAAAGATCCCAGAAAATGTCCATACACACAAAAACCTTATTTCTCTTACATCTTGTGCACAAATCCCGATTAGTGAGCATTTTTCTTTTGTCAAGATAATCCACCTGACATGTGTGGCATATGAAGAAGCTGATTAAACAGCATGGTCATTACACATGTTCACCTTGTGCTGGGGACACTAGGCCACTCTAAAATGTGCGGTTTTGTCACACAGCACAATGTCACAGATGTCTCAAGTTTTAAGGGAGGCCTGCATACTCACAGACATGTCACCCATTGAGCATGTTTGGGATGCTCTGGATCGAAGTGTACGACAGCATTCCAGTTCCTGCCAATATCCAGCAAATTCGCACAGCCATTGAAGAGGAGTGGGACAACATTCCACAATCAACAGCCTGATCAACTCTATGCGAAGCATGAGGCAAATGGTGGTCACACCAGATACTGGCTGGTTTTCTGATCCACTCCCCTACCTTTTTTTTGTATGAATGTGACCAACAGATGCATATGTATTCCCAGTCATGTAGATTAGGGCCTAATGAATGTATTTCAATTGACTGATTTCCTTATATGAACTGGAACTCAGTAAAATCTTTAAAATTGTTGCATTTATATATTTTTTCAGTTCCACTGAGATGATGCAAAGTTTTTTAGTGGGAGGATGGTGTACTGCCAAATGACTGAATTATGTCAAACTTTCCAAGTAGTGCTCCCTCACCAAAATGTTCACCACATGTGCTGAAGTCAAGAGAGGTCTTCAGTGAATCATATTTTATGTTAGTCAGACAGCATTTAAAACACATCCAGAATCACAATATTGAATTTAATTGTATTGGCACTTTTGTTGAAAATAACAAAATAGAAGAGAAATATTGCAAACATAAATCTGTAACACTTACATAAAAAAAAATAAGAAGTGGTTCAACATCATATAAAAAGTGACAGCTCTACTGTTTCTAGCCTTTTTGGATCACATATATTTTATACCCTGTAAATACTTCTACAACGACGCTTGACTGAGAATAAAACAATATTATTATATATTGTGGTACAGTTTACATACAAAAATCAGATGTTCAAGTGACTAACAAAGCGGGAATCACAATCATTAAATTCTTTAAAAATATAAAATCATAACTACAAAATATAGTGCTATTAAAAAAACAAAAACCACAGACAGAAAAACAAGATTTTAACCAGCCTGCTGAACAAATGCAGGAAACCGGTCATGCCACACAGAACCAGCATGCATTAGAGGAACTGGGCTTTATTCCGGTACAGTCTCTGTTATTTGCACAGCATATTTTTCAGCAAGTTCTTAGTCAGGTCAAGACAAAATGAGGTGTTCAGTACCTCCCGAACTCAAACAAACACGTTTGGAGAGTACAAGTAAAATACAGCACAATGCCAATGAATTTAAAATCAAGATCTATCCATCCTTTAAAAGCAAGGCTTGTATTCATCAGGCATAACGTGTTGACAGGCATCCACCAACCTGGTGCTTTGGTAAGATAGAAACAAACAGTTTGTTCGGCTAGAATTAAAAAGAGTGCATTCCCTCGTTTTTTTTCTCCAATCCCTGTATTTTTCCCTTGAGGAAATACCTGGTAAATTCTCACAGGCAAAGTAGACAAGTATTTTCCATTTGAGCCCAGTAAAGATCCGGAAATGTAAAAAAACAGCTTAATTTGTTTAAAAAAACATTTTGTTGAATAGGCCTCTTAAAATGAGACCGTAATTAAAATGTTCAACATAGGTATCTTTCAAAATTCTGTAGTATAATGTAAGAAGTCTTAAAAACGCTAAAGATGTAAAGAAAAGGCCTACTCTACTTCAATACTCTTCTCATGTATGTGAAATCTGGCACTAGGAATACTTCTCAACAACCTCTTGAAGGGTATAACATTTATCAGCAAAAATTCCTGGGAACACTGGAGAGCAAGGTTGATGTGAAAGTTGGTGTTCAGGCTACAGAGGCAACTTTGTCACAGTTGCTGGTGTACTGAATGTCGAACCTGTCGATATCAGCCTTCTTTTTGTCCCACCAGGGCAGAGCACAGAGAAAGAGCGTGACCCCACCCAGGAGCACAGAGCCTCCACTGAAGTAAAAGGCCAGGTCATAGGACTGGGTCCAGTCAAAAAAGCAACCTTGAACAGAAAAAAAAATACAAAAATGTTTTAATTAGAAACAATCTCTCGACAAAGCATGAGTCAGCTAAAGACTAGCTAAAGGCAAACATATTGAGTTCAACATTCTCACTCACACATTAAGATGACAATCTGTAAAATGTTTTGACATTTGGCAGAGTGAATCTCTGTAAAAGCATGAATATGAACCTGTACCATCTCTAAACTAAAAACTAAAATCAGGACCACACACACTCCGCAATGTTGTTGACCAAAGGTGTCAGAAGTGGGATCTTTCTTACCAACAACAGGGGGCCCGAGCACGATCCCGAATCCACCGAAGAACATGAGGATCCCATGGGCTTGGGTCAGTTTGTCCAGCCCCACGATCTTGGTGGTGATGTATGATGTTAGGGACCAGTTCCCAGAGAAGAAGCCCACCACAGCTGAGAGGATCTGCAGGCCTACATAACTCTTGGAGATTGGGATGAGCAGAAGGGCCGCCCCAGTCCCCAGCAGGGTGAAGGCGTACAGGAACAGACTGTTGATCCACCTCACGTCTGCTAGTATGCCCAGGGTCAGCTTGCCCATGCCGGCAGTGACTGCTACAATGGAGACCAGGGGGATGATGCTGACCTCATCGATGAGGCCCTCACTCTGGGCCACATCCTCCATGAAGAGGACTGGAGGGAAGGCTCCCAGGCTGAACAAGAAGATGGCGATGCAAAGGGCCATGAAGTTTCTGTCGTGCAGGAAGTCAGCTGTGGAGTGCATGTACTTTGAGTAGGCCTGACGCTTCTCCTTGATAATTTTCACAATGGCTGAACCTGCCATGAAGTCCCCTTTTTTGTTAGTTGTGGTGATGGTGATGTCTTTGGCGTCAATGATGATCAGGAGATCCTTGACCGTCAAGGTTCTCTCGCCGATGCCTGGTGTAGTCTTGAGGTCGTCAGCAGGCGGGTTCTCAAAGAGCTGCTCCTCTGTGCGCTCCAGAGCAGCCTTTTGTTTGAGGTAGTAGGCAGGCATATTCAGAGGCCTCATGAAGCCGGCACAGGCCATGAGGTTGAGGGCCAAGGCCCCGATGATCAGCAGGCAGCCGTCCAAGTCAAAGAGAAGAATCAGTTCATTCTGAGCTGTGGCATAGAGGAACCCTCCCACACTTGTGCCTAAATGAGAGAAAGGAATGATTTAGTGTTGGCATTCCAAGAATAATCCATTAGAAATACATTTATATTCATTCAATAAAATCTTTGCTTAGTGGCACATCTTTGCCTAAAGCTACCCTCCCTGTTCTCCATTGATACTGCTGGATATTCTCTAAGGCAATTTCACTTCAGATTTGAATGTGTTTTCCTCAAAGGGACAAAAACAGAATGCCCCAGAACTGCGTTGTATTCCCAGTGTTCTCCTTGTCACCAGTCCACTTCCCTAACCACAAGGCTGCACTGTTTTTAGACTAGAATGTTTACCTTGGTATTCCAAGACTTCCATCTTCTGAAACAAGAAAGAACTGAGCATGGAGACTTGGTGTGAACCCAGTAAGCGCAGAGGGGGGCTGAGGTACCTGTGGTGACTATGCCGAGAGCGAGGCCACGTCTCTTGTCAAAATACTGACAGGTGATGGTCAATGTGGCAGCATAGACAAGACCGCAGCCAAGACCTGCAGACAACAAAAACAGCAGAGGTAATTTTATTAGCACATTGTAGAGGAGCATTTAGCTACAGTACCTTAACCACGATGAAGAATATATTTAACGGTCTGAACAAAGCCTTGCACAGTAAACTGTGTACCTTAAAATGTAAAACTCTGACTAAGGCCATCTTGGTCATGTACTGTAATAAATTCACCATGTTGAAAATCTGTTGCTCTCGATAAAGTCGTTACATATTATTCACAACACAAATCATTTTTGTCTTGTGTAAAATCACCTCAAGAGACTCTGGTAATTTGATCCACAAAGGATGACGAGGGTGGGGGGTGGGTACTGAGCCTTACGGTCTGAAAATAGACGCCTTTCTTCAAATATGCATGGCCTCGCTCTCAGGTCAATGCCACAGGCAGTGTTGACAGTGGCAGTCTATTGGGCTCTATCCCATCAGCATGGAACAGTTGTCACTGGGTGTTAGATAAGGGGCTGTAATGGGGCCGTCAAACTATTTGGGGGGCACCAGAGGCATCTGGGAATCTGACTCTGCCTTGTTTTATATCTCTGAATACATCCTACATATACCCTCATTCAACACCAGAGGAGGCTGGTGGGAGGAACAATAGGAGGGCAGGCTCATTGTAATGGCTGGAATGGGATTAATGGAACAGTAGCAAACATATCAAACATATGGAAACCACTCAGTTCCATGTATGCCATTCCAGACAATACAATGAGCCCGTCCTCCCCCACCAGCCCCCTCTGTTCTACACATACCCTCAGTGCATGTGTGCTCGAGCATAGGCATGAACCTATTCACTTACAGCTCCAACTTAATTCTTTATGTGTTAATTCTTATCTCTGAGGAAGTTGTCTGATCTATCAGTGAAAGACTGGTTATTGTGTAATATTTATGGTGAGTTAAAAACAGTTCACTCCTATGGAACGCTGTTTGGGTCTTTTCGTGTCAAAAAAGATAAAGTCAAATAACACTATTTGACACGTCAAAATAACACTGTTCTACTGTAGAATGTTGTGCTGGACTGCAACTTCTGGGGTAGCTAGCTAGCTTTAGCTTGGTACCTATCTAGCACCAACACAACCAGCCTGAAAATAATCAACAGTAGAAACTGCAGTCATTTGTCATTATTCTTAGCAATGATTTAGGAATCATTGTGAGTATTAGCTAGGTAGCCACTTGTTGTTCGCCTATTGAAAATGAACTTCAGTTCATGAAAATAAATAGCTAGCCAGCTACTAAACCCTGTTGCCCAAAGCTAAAGTTATAAGCAGCCAGCTAGCTTCATGAGGCTCGACCGGACCAGGTTGTGAAGCTAGCCACAATAAGGATTAGGCACAATAGTGGAATTTTGGGTTGCCTTCAAAATAAAATACATATTTTAAAGTGATGCAGAAGGTTACAATTGGTGGAATCATGCCATATTTAGACTAGATCATGTTAAACAAGGTTGGAATATGAAGCAATGAAATGGGGTATCAGTCTACTCAGCGACACCCACAGAACACAACAGTTTAGAGTATACGTAATTATTAGCATAGTAGCTCTTATCACGGGACTTTGAATGTGTGAAATCACCTCCCCAGTCAGCCTATTGTGTGTATTGACATTCATATTGCACTGTACAGCCTTACCTAAGGATTGGGGAACAATGAAATGGGGTATCAGTCTACTCAATACCCAAGATATTTTTTCACAACGTCCTCCTCAGAGTTATCAAACTCCAAAACATCCACGCAATATTGTTTTTCCTCTGGAATAGTGTTCAATACACATAGGTTGACAATAAATGTGGCTTAATTCACAGTTGTTTCAGTCCCACAATAAGAACTAAGACGCTAATGTTCTCTGGGTGTCACTGAGTAGACTGACACCCCATGTCATTGATCCACAATCCATAGGTAAGGCTGTACAATGAAATAAGTATGCCCCCAATGCAATTCTAAAGTCTAGTACATCCATTGTGATTTCAACAGATTTTTGTCAAATTAACAAATTATTGTATTTTGTTGATTTTATATAACATTCAAACCTTGTTTAGCATGATCATTTCAATTATGGTATAATTCTTCTATATGTATTTGAGTCACTGTCGATGCCATACTTTTATTTTAAAGGCAAAAGTCCACTTGTGGCTAGCTTCACAACCTGGTCCGGTCGAGCCTCATGAATCTAGCTGGCTGCTGGCTGCTTATAACTTTAGCTTTGGGCAACAGGGTCTAGTAGCTGGCTAGCTATTTCTTTTCATGAACTGAAGTTCAATTTTAATAGGTGAACAACAAATGGCTACCTAGCTAATACCTAGCGATATCTAATAGTGGGCCATACAAACCGCAGATCTGCTTCAGCAGTAAAAGATCACCATAAGGTTCTCACTTACCGACGACAATCCCGTAAGAGAAGATGAGGAACTGGACGTTAGGGGCGAAGGCACTGAGCATCAGGCCCCCTGCCACCATGACCCCACTGAAGATGGTCACAGGGCGCGCTCCAAAGTTATCCACACAGGCACTGCAGACCGGACCTGGGGAAGAACACAGGACAGAGAGGAAGTGTGAATTAATTGTGTGTGTGTGTGTGTGGAAGAGTTGAGTGTACGTTGCTGAATAAGCACAGAGACTTAGGGAGGAGCAAAAATGTGATGACACAAACAAAGACATAAGATGGAATTAATATGGTGCTTTCAGGATCCATGTGGTGTAAGCAAGATGAATTTACTAAACAATAAAAAACTGACCAAAAGGAAAGTGATCCCAGTCAAAGTGTACTGTACATGTGGGGTTATTTAATGGCAGGGAAACATGATGTACTGTATCAACACTAACCTTGTGACATGGTCCCCTTTTCTGACCTGATATTATTTTGACCTTATAATTGTCACTTTTTTATGGTCCCTATTTAGGACAGTGTGTTCATCTGTGCTCTTTAGCCTCTGCCATAGGCGTGTGGTTGGCTAGGTTTGTGACTCTACTTGTTCTCCTCACATTTCCCCTGAGGCCTAAATGCAGCACTAGCTAGTTATTAGACACCTGAGCAGAGGTTACGGGTCAGGGAAAAGGACAGCGTTTGATGCTCATTCATCATCCTCACAGCATAACAAATTTAAAAGCACACAGAGTTACAGAAATATATCTATTTATGGCAAATGGGACCACTTCTATCCTGATTGATGGACCTTTTAGGGGGGACAGTAAAAAGGTCTGGCTGTGTATTTCAAACAAGGGAAATAGAGGTCTAGTTAGGACAAATTGGATCCTTCAGTGGACAGAAGCAAGGACTTGGGCCAAGCTTTGGAAGATGTTATCATCTGCTGCCAATTTATTAAAGACTGCTATGTTTCCTTAGCATCATGCCAAGTCAAATGCAGCCCAATCCGATTTGCTTCCAAAGCTATACACTGCACTGTTTGTATAGGTCCTTGTGTTTTATGCACAGTAAAATTGACAACTTGTTTCAGCAGTGTCAAACTATTTGTTGTGCAGAGACATATTGAATTCCTGGTCAGACCACTGAAAACCCGAGGGTGTCCTATTGAACCCTCTCTCACCCTCCTTTCCATTTCACCACCAATTAAAACAGCCCATGGTTTAAGGCTGCATAGCTCAGCTGCCAAGCCCCACACGTGTACTGGGAGCCATCAGTCTAGTCATGACTTTTACCTGACCTCTTTGAAAAAGTGACAACATGAAGGGAGGCTTAGCCTGGCGGTGAACCAAGACCATGATATACCATCTCTGATCCTGTTTTGCCAAAATTATTCAAACCAACTTTAAGACAGCCATGCAGTGAATCTCTCCCTCCCTCTCCCCTAAGTGCTCCTCCTGCAGGTATGACCGTGCTGACTTGTAGATGATGAAATTAATAAGCACAACTTAGTGTTAAGAGCACCACAAAGTGCATCCATATTGCACAGTTCCCTTCATCTACTTAGGACAAGTCAGACAAAGTCAGCACTGCACTTTCACATCTGTTGATATGTCCCAGGCAAAATACGTATTTTCCCATCTCTGCCCTCCAAACAAGATTACTTGCCAAGATAACTGGTCTGTGACTTTACCTATAATGCTACCATCGTTGTGTGTGTTTATAGTCCGTTTTCTACCAGAAAAGTTGTTTATTGCCTTCAGTTGCGTTTTAATTATACAACAGATGTCAGACATGCATACCAGGTGAGACTAATTTCAAGACAATGTAGCTGCAACTGTAAAGTGCATTTATAAGTCAATTCAGGTCTAACTACTGACATGATGTTTAGCATATCAATTCAAAGCCATGCCAAGCAAATCAACATGGAAAGCTTGAAGAGATGTATTCAACTCCGCATCAGATCACAATTGTTATTTATTTAAATTAAATAAAAATCAACTAACTAAAATACCATATCTATAAACACATACAACGATGGTGGCATTATGGGTAAAGTCACAGAACAGTGAGCTCTGAAGGTATTCCCTGTCTTTGGATGAGAGCATTAGCCTATACCCATACAGTATCTAAATAAATAAACAAAGGTGTTTGAAGAATACTTACTGGCTATGAGTCCCACTCCAGAGACCAGGGAGCCAACCCAGGCTGTCATGCCTTTCCCCTCCTGGAAGGCGTGGAGCCACTGCGGGTACAGGACGCCCACGGACTGGGGGGAGCCGTAGGCCAGGAACTGGGCCATGAAGCAGGCCACAACAATGACCCATCCCCAACCTCCATCCAGCACATTCTTTGAGCTCTGAAGATTCATGCTGTCAACAGGGAGGGTTCCTGGGGAAAACAGGAAAGAAAAAGCAAAAAGTGTTAAAAGCACAGGTGGAATGGAAAAGCAATGAAACATTGCAATTTACCAAATGCATGAAACTACAGACAAAATAAATCACAAGCAAGTTTGGAGACAAATGATAAATGTCCTAAGCTACTTTCTAAAGTCGTAGATAAATGCCAAATAAACACTCACGTCTTGATGTTGATGCTGCTCTTGTTTGGTCTACCAGGCAGGTCATCTGTTTAAAACAGAGTGTAACCTTCTCATCCTGCGCTGACCATGTTGTGCCATCACAAAGACCACACCTTGGAGGGGAGTTTGGCATCTGGACTGCCTACCTTCTACTTTAACCTGCCTTTTGCCTATCTCCCCTCAGTTCTGTCACGAAACACTGAACTTTTAGAGGCCCACGCTTTCCAGTGCTAACAAGAATAAGAAATAAAGATCACCATCCATATGAGCACTACTGCAGCATCCTCTCTTCTGAGTTTTTAAAAGCAAAAGTTGTGCATCTATCAATTTGCAGGTAGGCTAAACACCATTATATGGAGGAACACCGTGCCATCTACACATACCCTATATACACAAAAGTATGTGGACACCCCTTCAAATTAGTTGATTTGGCTATTTCAGCCACGCCTGTTGCTTACAGGTGTATAAAATCAAGTACACAGCCATGCAATCACCAAACATTGGAAGTAGAATGGCCTTACTGAAGAGCTCAGTGACTTTCAACGTGGCACCGTCATAGGATGCCACCTTTCCAACAAGTCAGTTCCTCAAATTTCTATCCTGCTCGAGCTGCCCCGGTCAACTGTAAGTGCTGTTATGGTGAAGTGGAAACGTCTAGAAGTAACAACGACTCAGTCGCGAAGTGGTAGGCCACACAAGCTCACAGAACGGGATAGCCTAGTGCTGAAGTGAATAGCACGTAAAAATGGTCTGTCCTTGGTTGCAACACTCACTACCAAGTTCCAAACTGCCTCTGGATGCAACGTCAGCACGAGAACTGTTCGGGAGCTTCTTGAAATGGGATTCCTTGGCCAAGCAGCCGCACACAAGCCTAAGATCACCATGTGCAATGCCAAGTGTCGGCTGGAGTGGTGTAAAGCTCACTGACATTGGACTCTGGAGTAGTGGAAACTCATTCTCTGGAGTGATAACTCACGCTTCACTATCTGGCAGTCCGACGGACGAATCTGGCTTTGGCGGATGCCAGGAGAACACCACATGCCCCAATGCAGTGCCAACTGTAAAGTTTGGTGGAGGAGGAAAAATGGTCTGGGGCTATATTTCATGGTTTGGGCTAGGCCCCTTAGTTCCAGTGAAGGGAAATCTTAACGATACAGCATACAATGACATGCTAGACGATTCTGTGCCTCCAACTTTGTGGCAAAGTTTGGGGAAGGCCCTTTTCTGTTTCAGCATGACAATGCCCGCGTGCACAATGAGGTGCACACATAATACATACAGAAATGGTTTATTGAGATCAGTGTGGAAGAACTTGACTGCACAGAGCCCTGACCAACTCCATCGAACACCTTTGGGATGAATTGGAATGCCGACTGCGAGCCAGGCATAATCGCCCAACATCAGTGCCCGACCTCTAATGCTCTTGTGGCTGAATGGAAGCAAGTCCTCACAGCAATCTTCCAACATTTAGTGGAAAGCCTTCCCATAAGAGTGGAGGCTGTTATAGCAGCAAAGCGGGGACAAACTCCATTTTAATGCCCATGATTTTGGAATGAGACGTTCGATGATCAAGTGTCCATATACACATGTAGTGTAGCTACCTATTTTCTTCATGAAACAATATGGGTTTTATCTGCAACAAAGGAACTACACTGATATTCGTCACCCATTACACATAGCCAAAAATATATATAATGCTGTATCTAGCCATAGGCCTGCTATGCTATAATGTTGTGATATAGTAGCCTACTGTTATTTTATTAACAAGAGGAAATACATGCGACTTACCTCAACATCAACAACAGCCACATGCACAACTGCAGGATAAGGGTGCGTTCGCCTACAGGGAGTTGCCATGAAGGATGGTCTCCCTATAATAACTATTTGTATAGAATCTAAATATATATATTTTTTAATTAAAAGACATCACATGCAGATGCCGAGCTTCCGCAAGGCTATATCTGAGATGTGAGCAGACCCGGGTGCCAGAAGCTCTACGCGTACAGTATCCGTTTTATACGGTTTATTTGCCGGAGAACAAACCGGTTTAAAGCTGTTTTTGCTGGTCGGGCTTTATACGCCCGCTACCTACGTTGAGGAAACTCTGCTGCCTCTTCATCATGCGCGACTGTGTGAAGCTATAGAAAACAATGCGCACTGCTCCCCATTGCCACAGAGTACACACAACTGAGAAGCCCTATCAATTCATGATAATACTGGTCATAGGTGGGGTGGGAACCATGTAAACGTTTCTTCGACTGCATACAAAGACTCGACTTGCCAATCAATTCCAAAATGTAGAATTTGTAATTGGCCTACCTGATGATCAGATAGCACTTCAAAGTATTTCAAGTCAAATCAGATTGAATGTGCGTCTCAAATAGTCTACTGTAAAATCACCGTCTTTGAATTTGTAATAACTAAATGTAGTAATTATTTGTTATCCTAATGAAAATAGCTGTTTCTTTTCTCTTTACATGTAATTCACATTAAGACCACACGATTTACCAAATTATTTTCCAAACACTTTCCCTGGCTGCCACTTCTCTTGCTATCCATTTTTTTGGGGGAAAAAGTTTAACATATTTTCCAATGAATTTAGATCTATATAATGCACTTGATTAGAGAGACATTTTTTTTTTTTTTGAGAAAAGTAGTAATATGTTGGATGAGTGTGTTGGGGGCAATTCACCCCCACCCACCTAGGGGGTAACTGGCCCCTGGGGCTAGTTACCCCTTTATGGTTATGAATGTGTTTCTACCTGTCATTTAAACAATGACTAGTCCAGTTAGCGCTAGTTTATGCTAACTTGCTAGCTAGCAAATTCACCTGCAGTAAATTCTAGCCAGCTAGCTATCAACCTTACTACCAGATCATCTGAGGTAAAATACATTAAAAAGATAACGTAACTTAATTGCAGTTGTAAATGTTACCACTAGTGACTGATTTACAGTTAATGTTACTTTATAGCCTTTTAGCTATTTTACACAGCATTTTATGTAATATAGCTAGATAGATAGCTACATTTTAAGTCAGCTTTTCAATTGGCATCCCCTGTTTTCAGTCACAGATGGGTGGGCTCATGAGTTGTGCTCCAATTTTGCTGGGGATAGCTTTATTTGTGACCTATATACAAATTAGAATTGTGCAATAGCAGAGCATAAGATGTCACATCAATGTTACACTGAATTAATCAGGTCAGTTATTATTAAATGTTATATTCCAATATTATTTCATACAATCCAATATGTTATATTCCGTTATATTCCATTTCAATATTATATTCCATTTTTTTAATTAATTAAAAACAACTATTGAAAACCTTTTTCTCCTGAATGTCATTTTAAAGACTGCTGGGATTTAAAATCTTGCATTATTCAAATAATATTTAGCGCAATTGTACATAATGGATTGTATAAAAAAGGAACAATGAAGAAAGAACAAAGAAAATGAATGTGCAGATCGCAGTTGTAAATGAGAACTTGTTCTCAACTGGCCTACCTGGTTAAATAAAGGTGAAATAAATKAATAAAAAGAGAGACTTTACATCAATCTCATCACAGTGCAGATATTAATTGTGACATGTGCAACACCATTTCCCTCCCTATATTTTATTTAAATAATTAAAATAAGACAACTAGACTTAGCTTTTAGGTATTACTTACTAAATCATTTCTAAATAAAACTGAATAAATGGATTTTAACACACTTGAGTGAAACCCTATCCCATAATCTTCTACCGGGGTAACTGGCACCCCCAGGGGCAACATTTCATGAAATAACAAAAAAAAGTGTAAACTGTAGTCATTTATTTCCCTTTCTAGTTTATTCGCCTAAGCATGACATTCATCCACATACCAATTTTTTCCCAAACATTGCTTTTTTTGTGACAGCAATTAAACATTGTTCTTAGTAGGGGTTAGTTACCCCCTAGTACTCTAATCTAAACGAAAAGTACTGGGATCCTCTGGAGTTTAGTAAAGACAGTTATTTTGCCGGTGATGCTTGGCGTGTGAAGTCTGAGCAATAATTGCCGGGAACATTGTTATATTCCGTATGGTCCAGTCAGAACTGGTTATTTGATGGCAAAAATAGCCTAACAATGACGGAGTTCTATTAACCTGAGCCGCGGTGCACCGGCCTATGGCCCTTGACATGAACGGGCAAAAGAGGTAATGTTGTCAACAAGGCAGCATGGTGCATCGTCCAAAATCTATTTCCCATAAAATATATATGTTCAAACTAGTTTTCATTGGGACGGCAGATAAAGAGTCTTCATCAAAAGCTGTCGGGCAGAATTCTACTCATTAGGCTGCTTAATCTAGCCTGGCTCAGGCCCGGGAGGCAGCCCGGTTCCAAAACGAATGCAATCACTTTTCAACCATGTAAACTCCTCCCACTGGAGTAACCCGGGCCAGATAATCAAATCCTCCCATTAGCAACGTACATGCCCCGCCCACCTCAGGATTCCCCTGGTCACTTAGGGTCGTAGCCAGGGTTGCCATTTTTCTAGTTTTCCTGTAATTTGGCTACTTACAAAATTATGTCGCGGGTGAAAATGTGTTGGTTGCGGGTTGTTGGTTTTTGGGCTGCTTAGTTCTAAGTTGCACCGCGACCGCCATAGCATTTTTCTTAAAAAATACAAATCTATTTCCCTGTGACCTGCTGCCAGTATACTCCAATGTTGCCCCCAAAATTCTAATGGCCCACCCTGCAAAGGAAGGGCGCCCTGTGTAAAAAATTCCATGAGAAACAGTGACATACACTCTTAATGACCTAAAATTATGAATCCCATATTGGTCTTTCACTGTCAGGCCAAGCCAAGCTGTAAGTGGGCTAATAGTAGGCCTACTATTGAAACAGATAAATGAGACTGTCAACTGAGTTTGAAATTCACAGGTTTCAGATTTTCCCAATTTTTGGGGGGACTCTCAAATTCACACTTTTTTAACAGAAAAACAACTAAATCATATGTTCTAAGTCCATAACAATGCTCAAACCACATCAGGAGACCACTTTTGAGGTCTGGGAAAAATCTAAGAAATGTAGATAGTTACCCTTTAATTCAAGTGTGCAGGCACCTAGCACTGTTATTTGGTTAGCTGTGTTTCTGTTGCACATGAGATGGAATAGGCAAAGGAAATGGACAGGATTGATGCAAATAATCATGGTATCATTCTGACCGGTAGGCATAGGCTTTGTAGCTAGTTAACATTTAATAAGAAGGTTTTGGGGAAAGCCTTTCCATCTACCTGTCATCAGCATTACTATATTTTTCCTATTCCTTAATTGTTTGACACCTGGACGTTTTATTCAATATTATTTCACATTTGGCTATAGGCTTCTTTATAAACGTGGAGGCAATTATTTTTATAAAGATTTACTCATATGCGTTCTCCTGTTCTATTGGTTTTCTTTCATCTTTCTTTCATTGTCTAGCAGCCAAAGGCAATTATCCTAGTCATATTAGCAACCCATGATAATCAAATCCAATTTTATTTGTCACATGTGCCGAACACAACCTGTGAAGACCTTACCGGGAAATGCTTACTTACAAGCCCTTAACCAGCAATGCAGTTTTAAGAAAATTGTGTTATGAAAATATTTACTAAATAAACTAAAGTAAAAAATAAATTAAAAAGTAGCACAATAAAAGAACAATAATGACGTTATATACATGGGGTACCGTGCAGGAGTACAGGTTAGTGGAGGTAATTTGTACATGTAGGTAGGGGTAAAGTGACTATGCAAAGATAATAAACAAGTGGTAACCAGTTTATAATAGCAATAAGGCACCTCTAGGGTTTGTGCTATATGGCCAATATATCATGGCTAATGGCTGTATCCAGGCACTCTGCGTTGCCTCGTACATAAGAACAGCCCTTAGCCATGGTATATTGGCCATATACCATACCCCCTTGTGCCTTATTGCTTAATCATAGCAGTCAAACAAGTTAAATCGACATCCATTGATGGGAAATTATCTGGCGAATTTAATAAAGGCAAATTATCTTTCCTTTGCGACGTATTCAAATTCCTTTATTACGTCATGTCATAGCTAACAATAATATATTTTTTAATGAAAAACAAATTTTGCTTCTAATGTTGTTTCAAGTTAAGTCAATATTCCTTTGCATATGTCCTGATGTTACCATGACAACCACCCCCAAAATTAAAGGAACAGTGACAGGAAATGAGCATTGCATCTGTGTGCTACTTCAGAAGCTACATCAGTGTGAATGTGCAAATCTGATATGGGTAACAAGTAAAACTGAGTGTGGACAACCAGAAAAAAAGATTGGATATAGAAAGAAAATCAGTTTGGGGTTCTTAGGGTTGCTATGTAAACACAGCCTTAGATTGACAGGCAGTGCACTTCAAAATTGACCCACAGGTAACTTGAAATGCTTGAGGGGCGTCTAGAAAGGAATGTTGGCAATTAGCAACACACAACATATTCAAGCAAGTTTTCAAGACATTAAACCTAATAGTGTTATACTGAGTCAGCAAAATCCTGGTTCAACATAATGAGGGTCATTTAGTGATAATGCCTCAAGTTACACCCATAACCAATAATGTGATGTATTCCTTATGCACACGTTCGATAATCACAAATCAGCCAGATCTGTCATTGGTTTTGCAGAAAGTTAGTTTCCAGCAACTATGTTACATTTGATTGATGATAAGTACTTTTAATTGTGTCCTTCAAGAGCAAATTCTTTCCTCAGCTCACCACAAATTGAATGCACAGTATTGCAACAATTGTACCACACCAGAGAAGGCCAGTGGAAAGCTTACAGCTCCATTCTGGGTTATAGTCCCGACTCTTGAGGGATTTGGGAAGAGTGGAGATATAGGCAAGGTTTTTTACACTGTAGTACTTCATGTTCCAAAGCAACTTTGATGCATTTTCCGACAGTCAAACTGAGGGGTCTTACGGGACAACATAGAATTCGTAATCCCCTTCTCCTTGAAAAGAGAGGGAAGTACTGAGAGTGGAGTACAGTTAATTGCATTTTTCTCCGGCATTGCAATGACATGTTACTTCTGACCAGGTTTCCTGTGATAGCTAACTGATCTGACTTAATAAACTATATTAAAGAAAGTTCAATAAAGCTTTAAAATACATTATTTTTATATATTTTTTTATATTCAGCAATGATAAAATAAAATCATGTTACATTCAATATTGATCTCTGACTAGCCTACAGTGCATTCGTAAAGTATTCAGACCTCTTCACTTTTTCCACATTTTGTTACGTTACAGCGTTATTCGAAAATGAATTAAATAAAAAAATGTCCTCATCAATCTACACACAATACCCCATAATGACAAAGCGAAAACAGGTTTTTAGAATTTTTTCCTAATGTATTAAAAATAAAGAACAAAAATACCTTAAGTATTCAGACCCTTTGCTACGAGACTCGAAATTGAGCTCATGTGTCCTTGAGATGTTTCTACATCTTGATTGGAGTCCACCTGTGGTAAATTCAATTGATTGCACATAATTTGGGAAGACACACACCTGTCTATATAAGGTCCCACAGTTGACAGTGCATGTCAGAGCAAAAACCAACATATGAGGTCGAAGGAATTACCCTTAGAGATCCTAGAAAGAATTGTGCCGAGGCACAAATCTGGGGAAGGGTACCAAAACATTTCTGCAGCATTGAAGGTGCCCAAGAACACAGTGAACTCCATCACTCTTAAATGGAAGAACTTTGTAGCCATGAAGACTCTTCCTAGAGCTGGCCGCCCGGCCAAACTGAGCAATCGGGGGAGAAGGTCCCTGGTTAGGGAGGTGACCAAGAACCCGATGGTCACTCTGACAGAGCTCCAGAGTTCCTCTGTGGAGATGGGAGAACCTTCCAGAAGGACAACCATCTCAGCAGCACTCCACCAATCAGGCCATACAGAAGCCACTCCTCAGTAAAAGTCACATGACAGCCTGCTTGGAGTTTTCCAAAAGGCACCTAAAGGACTCTCAGATCATGAGAAACAAGATTCTCTGGTCTGATGAAACCAAGATTGAACTCTTTGGCCTGAATGCCAAGCGTCACGTCTGGCGGAAACCTGGCGCCATCACTGCCATGAAGCATGGTGGTGGCAGAATCATGAGGTGGGGATATTTTTCAGCGGCAGGGACTGGGAGACTAGTCAGGATCGAGAGAAAGATGAATGGAGCAAAGTACAAAGAGATCCTTGATGAAAACCTGCTCCAGGGTGCTCAGGACCTCAGACTGGGGCGAAGGTTTACCTTCCAACAGGACAACAACCCTAAGCACACAGCCAAGACAACGCAGGAGTGGCTTCGGGACAAGTCTCTGAATGTCATTGAGTGGCCCAGCCAGAGCCTGGACTTGAACCCAATCGAACATCTCTGGAGAGACCTGAAAATAGCTGTGCAGGGAAGCTCCCCATCCAACCTGACAGAGCTTAATAGGATCTGCAGAGAAGAATGGGAGAAACTCCCCGAATACAGGTGTGCCAAGCTTGTAGCGTCATACCCAAGAAGACTCAAGGCTGTTATCGCTGCCAAAGGTGCTTCAACAAAGTACTGAGTAAAGGGCCTGAATACTTATGTAAATGTGATATTTCCATTTTTTTGCTTTGTCATTATGGGGTATTGTGTGTAGGTTGATGAGGGGGAAAAAACAATTTAATAAATTTTAGAATAAGGCTGTAACGTCACAAAATGTGGAAAAAGTCAAGCGGTCTGAATACTTTCTGAATGCACTGTATGGAGAAATAATGACGCTTACACAACCAATATCATACAAACGTAGCCTGGGTATCAGTCGGTTTAGATATTCCCCACCTTGTTCTCCGTGTCATATGCATGTTTGGCAGTACAAGGAGTGGAATGTTATCAGAAATTGACTGGTAGCCAGGCTAATACAAACGCATATACTGTAATACCAAAACCAACCAAATCAAGTTCTTACATATGGGCCATATTTAAGGACTTGATTTGTGTCATTTTGATATTACAGTATATGCGTTTCTTCTGGACATGAGGTACCAATGTTAGTTTGGTCTGAAAACCGGCTATGGAGATCTCCATTATGTTGCTGATATGACCCTCCAAAGGTCAAGGGGGAGTGGTGATTGATATTTCAGCAAATGTAGACCTCTTATAACTTTAGCTGGAAAACATACTTACACACTTTTCCCAGCAGCTCTGGGAAGATGACCAAGACTGACACCTTTAGAGAGGCTAAATGTTATCCCTTTCTCGCAGCATCCTCTGTCCACATTCACATTAACAGAGACCTCAAGAGCAGCAACCAGCTGTTCAGTTCCATGAAACCCATCATGGTGAGCGGGTCTGTTGTTGAAAACACAGAAATTCCCCGCAGGGTGAATAAACGCTAGTGTATGCTCTGCCACCAGGTTCCGAGAGCCCGGATTAAAGGGCACAAAGCTCTCACTATGGCTCCTTTCAGAGTCCAATCTGGATTCCTGCTTGGATTAGTTTGAGTTGTTTAGCTCTTACACTAAGGGTGTAATTACACACCCTTAGTATCACATGTAAAAGAAAAAGAAAAGCTATGGCTATCGCATACATTGTTTTAATGTTTTTTTTTTTGTTGGTCCAAATGTGTGAATGTGAATCAGTCATCTCCTGTCCACCCATCCTGAGGCCGAAATCTCCCTGGAGAGTGGAGTCATGAAAAGCTGCTTTCCCCACTGGCTTGAACCACTCCAAACCAGGCAGACTTGACGTTTGGGTGTGGGTGCACAGCCAGGGGGCAAGAGGCGAGCTATTGAGAGAGCTGCTTGAAATTAAATATTTTAAGTTAGATGAACATCTAGTTTAGGGTGCTAAGGGGTAACAGGAGAAAGCTGGGCTATTTATCTAGTATCTCACACACACACAGCGGCTCAAAGGTAGAGGGGATTACTCAACAGTCTGAGTGGTTCTGGTATTGGGAATAACATAGTTCCTCGCCAGAGTGGGATAGCGTTTGACTGAAGCCAGTGTACGATTGAATTGCCCATTGTCCTCTGCTTTTGCTGTGCCACCAAGAAAACACTGGAATGTTTTCAGGACTCAAAGGCTGAGACATTAAGGACATTACACATAATTCTCCTCAAATTAACAGACACACACAGCACATTCACACCTTTGGAAATATAATTTCCAGTCAATTACTTTATTAGTGCTAGAGGTTCATTTTACGTAATATAAGTTCAGCTCAGGATTATGCCAAAAACGAGAAGGACTGAAATTCATTTTACATAACAGTGCATACTTCAGATAAGCCACAGTTATGTGTATTCAATGCTTGTATTAAAATCTAAAATCTGTCAGAATGAGGGATATACACTGAGTGTACAAAACATTAGTAACACCTGCTCTTTCCATGACATATACTGACCAGGTGAAAGCTATGATCCCTTATTGATACTTTTAAAATCCACTTCAATCAGTGTAGACGAAGGGGAGGAGACAGGTCAAAGAAGGATTTTTAAGTCTTGAGACCATTGAGACATGGATTGTGTGTGTGTGCCATTCAGAGGGTGAAAGGGGAAGACAAAATATTTGTGCATTTGAAAGGGGTATAGTAGTAGGTGCCAGGGGCACCGGTATGTGTCAGGAACTGCAACGCTGCTGGATTTTTCACACTCAACCGTTTCCCCATGTGTATCAAGGATGGTTCACCATCCAAAGGACATCTAGTCAACTTTATACAATTGTGAGCAAAAGGGAGGCGTGCGAAGGAAACAGCATGATAAATTGTGTTAATAGGGCGTTGGGCCACCACGAGCAGAACAGCTTCAATGGGTCTGGAACTCTACTGGAGGGATGCGACACCATTCTTCCAAAATAAATCTCATTGTTTGGCGTTTTGTTGGTGGTGGAAAACGCTGTCTCAGGTGCCGCTCCAGAATCTCCCATAAGTGTTCAATTGGGTTGAGATCTGGTGACAGACTGCCATGGCATATGGTTTACATAGTTTTCATTCTCATCAAACCATTTAGTGACCACTCATGCCCTGTGGATGGAGGCATTGTCATCCTATGGTAGTCAAAATGATGGCCTACCCAGCATTTTTTATACATGACCCTAAGCATGATAGGATGTTAATTGCTTAATTCAATTCAGGAACCAAACCTATGCAGAAGCACCTTCTTACAATATACTTTGTATTCCTAATTTACTCAAGCACTTCCATTATTTTGGCAGTTACCTGTATACACTGTCACACAACAACCTCCAGTAAAACATGAACAGTCAAGAGATGCCACATATTGTGCAAAACAAACACTCAAATCAGAATAAATCTTCAAGAGCTTTTAATCATACATAGAAATGTAGTTCAACAGTACCATTCATTTAGAATGTTATAGCAGTATACTTAGTGTAAAGAGAATTATGTTGTTTTCTGACGAGGAATATCCACAGAAATGATAGAAGCTTCTAGAACTACATGAGAGCGAGAGAGACAGAAACGAGTACATGACTACATACATTGTAACACCTCAGACTACATTTTAACACCTCAAATAGGCAACATTTATCTGTGTTTTATGTACCAGTGTCCATCTTCCTTGTTGTGGTTCTTTTGACGAGCAGTGTGGCATTAAAATTCTTTCAAAAAAAACAAAAACATATTTGCGCTAGCTCCCACTGATCATCATCTGGGATACAATACATCTGACTTAAGCGATTCTTACTGGGATGCAACTGCTCAAGTTGCTTTTAAACAAGGGGGGGCACATTAATGCAGTTGAAATGTGGTATTGTAGACATGGAAGGGATCCAACACACCCTGCCCACAAACACCACTACAGACATTACCATACGTGTTGGTCGTCAGCGCCACAATAACAATTCCAATCGGCAACAGTTCTAAGCAAAAACAAATGTACAAGACAAGGTGAACAGATATGGGCCTACAAATCCCAGAAGCGCTGTTAAAGTCAGTCAATTCCTCATAGGACGTCCTGTGTTGCCTCAGGTCTTTTGCCAGCTCATAGAAACTTGCTCTGTGGGGTTTCAACTCCCAGGTTGTCGAAGTAGCGTAGCATGAAATAGCACACATGTTAAGGCTGGGAGGGGGGATGCGCTGCATGCTGCGACATAGCTGCCGGAGAGGACATGGACTGGACCATCGGCTGGGCCGGCGGGGGGAGTGGGTGCAGAGGCTGCGCCCCTGAGTGTGTATTAGGGGAGGGCGGTGGTGTTGGACGTTTGAATTTGTCGGGACTGTTGCTTCTTCTCGGGGAGGGCCTCTGTTTTGAAGAAAAGAGGGAAGACAGATGGAGATGAGAAACATTCTCAGTTAAGTCAATTCTCTTTCAAAATATCCCCTTCTCAAAAGCTTGTACCAAAAAACTTCAATTAAAAACGCAGTCATATCAACGGCACCCATTTCAAACATCAAAACCTGTTTAAAATATACGCTGGGTCTAAATGAATTGTTAACGAAGTTACCATGAAATGTTTACGAGGTTTAATGATTGATTTGTTACATTAAATAATTTAGTAATGACTCAAAAAACATCTGTTTTTAAATCGCCAGTAAGAAACTGCTAGAGAATTGCTAGCTAACTTGTAAGCACAAAAACAGTCAACTTCGGGAGTACAGACCCCAGAAATGGGTTGATCGCCCTCTAGTGGCTAAAGTAAGAACTGTTGAAAATGTACAGTCAAGAGAGAATAAGGGAAAGGGGGATACTTAGTCAGTTGTACAACTGAATGCCTTCAACTGAAATGTGTCTTCCACATTTAACCCAACCTCTCAATCTAATAATTATTCTGTCATGGGAAAGTTTTCTATTTTATTTTTTAAAACAAAGGCATACTAAGACAAAAGAAACGTGACAATGTATCAACTGATAAAAATATATAATTTCCTTCACTGTGTTATTAAAATGCTAGAAGTGAATGCTGGAATTAAACAATTAACTATGCAAATGAGCAAAAGCTGTGTGTTAAGCAAATAGCAGCCAGTCTCTAATAAGCTCCTGTTGTGTTCAGTGATTTAAAGCAAATAAACTCCTGGGCTATTAATTGAAGTTTTACAGTATTTGAAATCGAACACCATCAAATACTTTTCCGTAAACAGTAACCCTCTTGTGTGAGCATTGGCAAGTCAAACAAATTCAAAGTGCTGGCGAATAACTGGTGAACAGACTCTGGCTTTGATGAGTGTCCGGGTGGCTGGCCTGAAGCTCCCAGTCACCACCACTTAGTGCTAATGAGCTCTAGGGTCTTCGTAATGACGGCTGCCACCCAGAAACTAACACACTTCAGAGGCACACGCTGACATACTCATCCCTGGAGCACTCAGTGTTACCATGGAAACACTCAGGAAAAAATAAGAGCGCTTGTCCCTTTTCCTATGGGCGATCGCAAGGAAACTGAAAAATAATTTCAGTTGGAGAAAAAAATCTTCAGTTCAGAGTAATCTCTCTGAGCCCTGACTGAGCTGAAACTGGTTTCAACCCCAGGGTGTTCCTGGTACCTGATGAGAGGAGGGTAAACTCCTGTGTCTCCTTCCAGCAGCCAGTCAGACACATGGAAACAACGTTGGTTAACCTGTCTCCATAACCACAGGGAATGGCTTCACTCTACAGAGACAATGTTGACATTGAGCCGGGAGGAGTCAGCAGCAGAAAGTCACTGATGTAATCACAAGATGTTCTACTCAGTCTCCTACTCAGAACGTTTGTATATTTTAGTGTCCATTTGCAATGAATAATCCATATTGCTCTAGCCTGCTCCCAGGTCTGTCTGTGCAGCAATGGAACAAATGATGGGACATAGTGACCTGCATAGGGAGGTGCGAGGGAACGGAACGTCTTAAAGCCTGTGGTAATGAGAGAGATGGAACGGCAGACACACGCAGGTCCTTCTGGCACTGGGAGAAGACCTGCTGAGTTTAACACAGGCACTGGAAGGACACTTAAAGACAGGCAGGGAGGTCCCACAAGATTGTTACCAATGGTATGAGAAAAGGTCATCTTTGGGCATATAGGCTATGGAACTGAAATATACTACACTGAACAAAAATATAAAAACGCAACATGTAAAGTGTTGGTCCCACGTTTCATGAGCTGAAATAAAATATAGTAGAAATGTTCCATACTCACAAAAAGCTTGTCTTACATTTTGTGCACAAATGTGTTTACATCCTGATTAGTGAGCAATTTCTCCTTTACCAATATAATCCATCCACCTAACAGGTGTGTCATATCAATAAGCTGATTAAACAGCATGGTCATTACACAGGTGCACCTTGTGCTGGGGACAATAAAAGGCCACTCTAAAATGTGCAGTTTTGTCACACAACACAATGCCTCAAGTTGAGGGAGCGTGCAATTGGCATGCTGACTACAGGAAAGTCCACCAGAGCTGTTGCCAGAGAACATAATGTTAATTTCTCTACCATAAGCCGCCTCCATACTTTCAGAGAATTTGGCAGTATGTCCAACCGGGCTCACAACCGCAGACCACTTGTATGGCGTTGTGTGGGCGAGCGGTTTGCTTAAGTCAACGTTGTAAACAGAGTCCCACATGGTGGCTGTGGGGTTATGGTATGGGCAGGTGTAAGCTGATAACACAATTGCATTTTATCGATACCATGAGATCCTGAGGCCCATTGCGAGGCCCATTGTTTAAAGGTATCTGTGACCAACAGATGTATATCTGTATTCCCTGTCATGTGAAATCCATAGATTAGGGCCTAATTTATTTAAATTGACCGATTTCCTAATATGAACTGTAACTCAGTAAAATCAATGCAATTGTTGCATGTTGCAATTATATTTTTGTTCAGTATAAATCAAGAGCATTCTACTACCTTATCAATGGACTTGAGAGTGTCTACATTGTCCATCATAGGTGTATTAAATAGGTTTAGCAATACAAGCACAACGATGCTAGTTGGACAAAATTCTATATGCCGATCGATTAGACGCGATTTGATTTATATAGTCATGTGGAATACCATACAGGCTAGTTATGTCAAATGACTGACACAGGAGCAAACAAATCACAACGTGATCCAGATTAGATAAACACAACAAAGATTAATGGGCCACATACTCCAAGCCCTCCTCCATGTTGTTGGTAGGAGATCAACTAACGCTACATCTCAATGTACACTCCCATGATATCCACAGTCGGGGTATTTTGGGTTAGTGCCATTGAGCCATTTTAGAGGACAACTGGTATTCATCCATCTACACTTCAACCCCATTTATTTTCTTGGCAGTGTCATGGTAAAATCCATGAGAAATAATCTGATACTGAAGATGAATGTATCCCGAGGCACCAAATAACCAGCAGTACTCACAGTCCTGATCAACACCCTAGCCAAACACTAGGTCTATTCACTACAGAACACCCGAACTGCTACACTAGTTCGGGTGTTAGGGCGTAACTTGCCAACCGTGAGACGCTCCTATTCATTTCAATGAAACCTAAGGCATAAGCGTAAAATTACAATCTGGTTCCATTTTCAAGATGTCAACGAGCAGCTCACAACCGAGAACAATAGAATAAAGTGGCTCACCCTCTGCTTGCGCTGCCCAAAAGTAACGCTTAATTATTTATTTTTTTAAACTCCTGCTTTAGCAATGCCCCAGTGTAGTGCCTGTTAGGAGTTAGATTAACATCTCATAAGACACTTAAATAGCACTATTAAGTGCACTGTAAATTAAACCAAACTGGTTCAGATGTCCATTGCTGGTCTTGATAGGTGCGGAGCAGACTTACCGCTACGGCGTGGGAGGCACTTCCATGGACGTGCAGGGCGGGGGCGTTGAAGTGAGCGATGGCAGCTCTGGACAGGGTGGCCGGGGGAGTGAACCCAACTGTGTGACTGCCGTACGACAGACCTGCATAACAGGATGTGCTAGGAGGATCACTCAAAGGAACTTGCTGCTGGCAAAGGATGTCACCGAAACAGACTAATGTCTCCTTCAATTGGTATTAACTTTGGAAACTGTCAAGAAATGTCTGTCATTTTCAGGGAAAACAATGTGGTTAGGGATATACAGTGCATTCGGAAAGTATTCAAACCCCTAGATTTTCACATTTTGTTAAGTTACAGCCTTATTCTAAAATGGATTAAATCGTTTTTTAAAACTCAATCTACACACAATACCCCATAATGACAAAGCAAAAATAGATAAACATTTTTAAATAAATTATAAAAAAATGTCAAACTGAAATATCACATTTACATAAGTATTCAGACCATTTACTCAGTACTCTGTTGAAGCACCTTTGGCAGCGATTACAGCCTTGAGTCTTCTTGGGTATGACGCTATAAGCTTGGCACACCTATATTTGGGGAGTTTCTCCCATTCTTCTCTGCAGATCCTATTAAGCTCTGTCAGGTTGGATGGGGAGCTTCCCTGCGCAGCTATTTTCAGGTCCCTTCAGAGATGTTCGATTGGGTTCAAGTCCAGGCTCTGGCTGGGCCACTCAATGACATTCAGAGACTTGTCCCGAAGCAACTCCTGCATTGTCTTGGCTGTGTGCTTAGTGTTGTTGTCCTGTTGAAAGGCAAACCTTCACCCCAGTCTGGAGCAGGTTTTCAACAAGGATCCATCTGTACTTTGCTCCATTCATCTTTCTCTCGATCCTGACTAGACCCCCAGTCCCTGCCTCTGAAAAACATCCCCACAGCATGATGCTGCCACCACCATGCTTCAGCATAGGGATGGTGCCAGGTTTCCTCAAGACGTAACGCTTGGCATTCAGGCCAAAGGGTTCGATCTTGGTTTCATCAGTCCAGAAAATCTTGTTTCACATGTTCTGAGAGTCCTTTAGGTGCCTTTTGGCAAACTCAAAGTGGGCTGTCATGTGCCTGTTACGGAGGAGTGGCTTCTGTCTGGCCACTAGCAAAAAGGCCTGATTGGTAGAGTGCTACAAAGATGGTTGTCCTTCTGGAAGTTTATCCTATCTCCACAGAGGAACTCTGGAGCTCTGTCAGAGTAACCACCGGGTTCTTGGTCACTTCTCTGGCCAAGGCTCTTTCCCCCCCGAATGCTCAGTTTGGACAGGCAGCCAGCTCTAGGAAATCTTGGCGGTTCCAAACCTCTTCCATTTAAGACTGATGGAGGCCACTGTGTTCTTGGGGAACTTCAATGTTGCAGAACATTTTTAGTACCCTTTCCCAGATCTGTTCCTCGACATAATCCTGTCTCGGAGCTCTACAGACAATTCCTTCGACCTCATGGCTTTGTTTTTGCTCTGACATGCTCTGTCAACTGTGGGACCTTATATAGACAAGTGTGCGCCTTTCCAATCAATTGAATTTACCACAGGTGGACTCCAATCAAGTTGAAGAAGCATCTCAAGGATGATCAATGGAAACAGGATGCACCTGAACTCAATTTCGAGTCTCATTGCAAAGAGCCTGAATACTTATCTAAATAAGGTGTTTTTTATTCCGAATACATTTTTTAAAAATTCTACAAACCCGTTTTCACTTTGTCATTATGGGGTATTGTGTGTAGATTGATGATAATTATTTAATTTTACTTTTTTTTTTTTGTCCATTTTAGAATAAGGCTGTAATGTAACAAAATGTGGAAAAGGTGAAGGGGTATGAATACTTTCCAAAAGCACTGTAAATAGCATTTCATTTCAGGGGATAAGCCATGCGCTACCTGAATCTGTTTACAATTGAATTTAAGAATAGATTTAATATTTTGATAGACCTGTTGACCTGACGTTCAAAACAAGCAGAGACCTTGCAACCGAGACAGGACTTGTACCAAGGGGACCTTAAATTCACCCAATTATCAGTAAGGATCTATCAACCTGTAACAGAGCGTTCCAGAGACACAGCTAGATACAATGTTACTTAATGATTAACGGAATACATCTATTCATATTACAATACAATATACAACAGAGTCAAAGGTGCTCTTTTTGTATGTGGACCTTTCTCTCCTTCACCCAGTGACATAATAGATACTCATAAAACAGAGTGTAGTGGTTATGAGGTGTAGGACATGGGCTATGGACTTCCTGTAACTATACCCTACCTGGTGATATGGGTCGGCTGGAGCTGGGGGAAGGAGTGTATGGGATGGGACTGGACACTGTCCGTGCTCGCAGGCCTTGAGCTGACATCTCATTGAAGTACCTGAAGGGTGAAAAGACCATAGTTTAGACAATTAACTTCTGTCTCTAAATATCACTCCCAAATCCCTTGAGCAATGATTTGCTGTCTGAAACAGAAAGGAAGTGAGAGTGTGGGGTGGGGTTGCTTATAGGATGGTTGGTTATGCATGGCTGACAGTGGAGCAGAGACTAGACATTGGTTGGAGATGGTGAAGTTGGACCAGAGGGTTTTGTGGGTTGTTGTTTCATGTCTACCTCTCGTCGTCCATCTCCAGACTGGACTCGCTCTCAGACAGCTGTCTACACAGGGCTTCACGGCGCTCCATCTCTCTCTGCAGCTTCCTCTGCAGACGGATGTTCTCCTCACGCATGTGCCGCTCCTCCTCAATGTACTGGGCCCGCTTCTCTGTGTCTGGGAGGGGACGGACAAATAATGTTGAATCAAAAACCAATGCAACACCATTACACAACAACGAGTCATTACACAACAATGTATTTTTCTGAGAGAGCAAAGATGCAACAGTATTTTCCAAAAGTACAAGTCTATGCTCTTTATTGCTGTAGTACAGCAGCTATTGCACCTAAATAGGTCAAGTCTGGTCTCTAATAACAGAGGTTTCTGGTATTTAAGTCCATGATTTCATCAGCTTGTTAGTATTTTGGTCCAAGAGCTTTAGACAGAATAGATTGATATGACAGCTCCCTCTGGTGGCCAAATATATAAAAAGAGCATCCTTCTGCTGAACTCATCTCCCGAGGCCAGTGTTCCCCAACAGCACACATTTGTTGTTGTTGACTGATGATTAGTTGACAAGTTGAATCAGGTGTGCTTGCCTAGGGCTAAAACAAAATGGGGTACTGTTGAGGATACACAAGGACTGGAGTTGGGAAAACACTGCCCTAAGCCAGGGGTATGCAAATAGATTCAGCCACGGGCTGATATTTGTCAGAGCGAATGGTCGGGGGGCCAGAACACAATTATAATAATCTGTACATGGAATATTTACCACAACTAAGCCCAAAAATAGATTGTATTTCATATATTGATTACATTGCAACAAGATCACTCGCTGGCCAGTTTTGGCCTGTTGCTGACCCCTGTCCTAGGCCAACAGGTTGCCTCCCACAATGTAAACAATGTTCCATGCCGTTGGCCTAGGTCTAGGATTTCTGAGACTCTGGACCGGTCAACTACTAAAACAGAGTTAGGTTTCACTGAGAAAGTTAAGGATATTTGAGAAGAAATGACAGATCTGCGCAGAGATAATATCAAGGGATTGAAAAAGAGCTTGATTATGGTCTACTTGGAACCTGCCGTTGGAAATGTGAGTGCCTGTTCGGTCTGAGGGTGAAACTGTGCATGTCCACATTTGTTTGAGTGATAATATTACCACCGTTCCCAAATTGAACATGCAGCTGTAAAGAGGAGCACTCTACCGTGACCCACTACCACTGTTGTTCTAAGATCACATGGTACAGCAACTCCACCGCCAACTCCATCACTAAGACACGGGCAGTACAGGAGCATCAGAGACATTCATCTCTGTTTCAGTTGTTAATGTTTTATTTCACTTGGTCCCCCCACCCAACAGACTTTTACTCTGCCCCCCACCCCAACGACATTCATCTCTGTTTCAGTTGTTAATGTTTTATTTCACTTGGTCCCCCCACCCAACAGACTTTTACTCTGCCCCCCACCCCAACGACATTCATCTCTGTTTCAGTTGTTAATGTTTTATTTCACTTGGTCCACCCAACAGACTTTTACTCTGCCCCCACCCCAACGACATTCATCTCTGTTTCAGTTGTTAATGTTTTATTTCACTTGGTCCCCCACCCAACAGACTTTTACTCTGCCCCCCACCCCAACGACATTCATCTCTGTTTCAGTTGTTAATGTTTTATTCACTTGGTCCCCCACCCAACAGACTTTTACTCTGCCCCCACCCAACGACATTCATCTCTGTTTCAGTTGTTAATGTTTTATTTCACTTGGTCCCCCACCCAACAGACTTTTACTCTGCCCCCACCCCAACGACATTCATCTCTGTTTCAGTTGTTAATGTTTTATTTCACTTGGTCCCCCCACCCAACAGACTTTTACTCTGCCCCCACCCCAACGACATTCATCTCTGTTTCAGTTGTTAATGTTTTATTTCACTTGGTCCCCCACCCAACAGACTTTTACTCTGCCCCCCACCCCAACGACATTCATCTCTGTTTCAGTTGTTAATGTTTTATTTCACTTGGTCCCCCCACCCAACAGACTTTTACTCTGCCCACCCAACGACATTCATCTCTGTTTCAGTTGTTAATGTTTTATTTCACTTGGTCCCCCACCCAACAGACTTTTACTCTGCCCCCACCCCAACGACATTCATCTCTGTTTCAGTTGTTAATGTTTTATTTCACTTGGTCCCACCCCCACACCACCTGCAATCACACCTGCAAACCATGTCCATGTGACTATTAAAC
>NC_036865.1:19591820-19626421 GCF_002910315.2 Salvelinus sp. IW2-2015
GGACCAAGTGAATAAAACATTAACAACTGAAACAGAATGAATGTCGTTGGGGTGGGGGCCAGTAAGGGAGTTGGGTGGAAAAGTCTGTGGGTGGGGGACCAAGTGAAATAAAACATTAACAACTGAAACAGAGATGAATGTCTCTGATGCTCCTGTACTGCCCGTGTCTTAGTGATGGAGTTGGCGGTGGAGTTGCTGTACCATGTGATCTTGAACAACAGTGGTAGTGGTCACGGTAGAGGCTCCTCTTTACAGCTGCATGTTCAATTGGGGTGGTAATATTATCACTCAAACAAATTGTGGACATGCACAGTTTCACCCTCAGACCGAACAGGCACTCACATTTCCAACGGCAGGTTCCAAGTAGACCATAATCAAGCTCTTTTTCAATCCCTTGATATTATCTCTGCGCAGATCTGTCATTTCTTCTCAAATATCCTTAACTTTCTCAGTGAAACCTAACTCTGTTTTAGTAGTTGACCGGTCCAGAGTCTCAGAAATCCTAGACCTAGGCCAACGGCATGGAACATTGTTTACATTGTGGAGGCAACCTGTTGGCCTAGGACAGGGGTCAGCAACAGGCCAAAACTGGCCAGCGAGTGATCTTGTTGCAATGTAATCAATATATGAAATACAATCTATTTTTGGGCTTAGTTGTGGTAAATATTCCATGTACAGATTATTATAATTGTGTTCTGGCCCGACCATTCGCTCTGACAAATATCAGCCCGTGGCTGAATCTATTTGCCATACCCCTGGCTTAGGGCGTGTTTTCCCAACTCCAGTCCTTGTGTATCCTCAACAGTACCCCATTTTGTTTTAGCCCTAGGCAAGCACACCTGATTTCAACTTGTCAACTAATTCATCATCAAACAAGGTAGGTTGTGGCTGTGGGGTCACTGTTTGACGGAGGGAACAATCATCACAGGAGGACTGACGCGTTGGCGGAAGACGACACTGCCCTAAGCCAGGGGGTATGCAAATTGATTCAGCCACGGGCTGATATTTGTCAGAGCGAATGTCGCGGGGGGCCAGAACACACATTATAATAATCTGTACATGGAATATTTTACCACAACTTAAGCCCAAAAATAGATATGTATTTCATATATTGATTACATTGCACAAGATCACCGCTGGCCAGTTTTGGCCTGTGCTGACCCCTGTCCTAGGCCAAGCAGGTTGTGCCTCCCACAAATGTTAAACAATGTCTCATGCCGTTGGCCTAGGTCTAGGATTTCTTGAGACTCTGGCTCCGCGTAACTAACTAAAAACAGAGTTAGGGTTTCACTGAAGAGAAAGTTAAGGATATTTGAGAAGAAATGACAGATCTGCGCAGAATAATATCAAGGGATTGAAAAAGAGCTTGATTATGGTCTACGGACCTTCGCAGGTGGAAATGTGAGTGCCTGTTCGTCTGAGGTGAAACTGTGCTAGTGCCACATTTGTTTAGTAGTAAATATTACCACCGTTTCCCAAAATTGACATGCACTGTAAAGAGGAGCACTCTACCGTGACACCACATACCACTGTTGTTCTAAGATCACATGGTACAGCAAACTCCACCGCCAACTCCATCACTAAGACACGGGCAGTACAGGAGCATCGAGACATTCATCTGTTTCAGTTTGTTATTTCTTGTTCCCTACCTTCGACTTGGTCTCCCCCCACCCAACGACATTCTTACTCTTTCAGTTGTGTTAGTGTCTTATTCATTCCTTGGTCTCCCCCACCCAACAGACTTTTTACTCTGCCCCCACTCCCAAACAGAGACATTCATTCACTCTGTTTTCAGTTGTTAATGTTTTATTTCACTTGGTCCCCCACCCAACAGACTTTTACTCTGCCCCCCACCCCAACGACATTCATCTCTGTTTCAGTTGTTAATGTTTTATTCACTTGGTCCCCCCCACCCAACAGACTTTTACTCTGCCCCCCACCCCAACGACATTCATCTCTGTTCAGTTGTTAATGTTTTATTCACTTGGTCCCCCCACCCAACAGACTTTTACTCTGCCCCCACCCAACGACATTCATCTCTGTTTCAGTTGTTAATGTTTTATTCACTTGGTCCCCCACCCAACAGACTTTTACTCTGCCCCCCACCCCAACGACATTCATCTCTGTTTCAGTTGTTTTATGTTTTATTTCACTTGGTCCCCCCACCACAGACTTTTACTCTGCCCCCACCCCAACGACATTCATCTCTGTTTCAGTTGTTAATGTTTTATTTCACTTGGTCCCCCCACCCAACAGACTTTTACTCTGCCCCCCACCCCAACGACATTCATCTCTGTTTCAGTTGTTAATGTTTTATTTCACTTGGTCCCCCCACCCAACAGACTTTTACTCTGCCCCCCCACCCAACGACATTCATCTCTGTTTCAGTTGTTAATGTTTTATTTCACTTGGTCCCCCCCACCCAACAGACTTTTACTCTGCCCCCCACCCCAACGACATTCATCTCTGTTTCAGTTGTTAATGTTTTATTTCACTTGGTCCCCCCACCCAACAGACTTTTACTCTGCCCCCCACCCCAACGACATTCATCTCTGTTTTCAGTTGTAATGTTTTATTTCACTTGGTCCCCCCCCAACAGACTTTTACTCTGCCCCCCACCCAACGACATTCATCTCTGTTTCAGTTGTTAATGTTTTATTTCACTTGGTCCCCCCACCCAACAGACTTTTACTCTGCCCCCCACCCCAACGACATTCATCTCTGTTTCAGTGTGTTAATGTTTTATCACTTGGTCCCCCCACCCAACAGACTTTTACTCTGCCCCCCACCCCAACGACATTCATCTCTGTTTCAGTTGTTAATTTTATTTCACTTGGTCCCCCCACCAACAGACTTTTACTCTGCCCCCACCCCAACGACATTCATCTCTGTTTCAGTTGTTAATGTTTTTATTTCACTTGGTCCCCCCACCCAACACTTTTACTCTGCCCCCCACCCCAACGACATTCATCTCTGTGTTCAGTTGTTAATGTTTATTTCACTTGGTCCCCCACCCAACAGACTTTTACTCTGCCCCCCACCCCAACGACATTCATCTCTGTTTCAGTTGTTAATGTTTTATTTCACTTGGTCCCCCCACCCAACAACTTTTACTCTCGCCCCCACCCCAACGACATTCATCTCTGTTTCAGTTGTTAATGTTTATTTCACTTGGTCCCCCCACCCAACAGACTTTTACTCTGCCCCCCACCCCAACGACATTCATCTCTGTTTCAGTTGTTAATGTTTTATTCACTTGGTCCCCCCACCCAACAGACTTTTACTCTGCCCCCCACCCCAACGACATTCATTCTTGTTTCGTTGTTAATTTTTACTTCACTTGGTCCCCCACCCAACAGACTTTTACTCTGCCCCCACCCCAACGACATTCATCTCTGTTTCAGTTTGTTAATGTTTTATTTCACTTGGTCCCCCCACCCAACAGACTTTTACTCTGCCCCCCCACCCCAACGACATTCATCTCTGTTTCAGTTGTTAATGTTTTATTTCACTTGGTCCCCCCACCCAACAGACTTTTACTCTGCCCCCCACCCCAACGACATTCATCTCTGTTTCAGTTGTTAATGTTTTATTTCACTGGTCCCCCCACCACAACCCAACATACTTTACTCTGCCCCCACCCAACGACATTCATCTCTGTTTCAGTTGTTAATGTTTATTTCACTTGGTCCCCCCACCCACACAGACTTTTATCTCTGCCCCCCCACCAACGACATTCTCTCTCTGTTTTTAGTTAAGTAGTTTTATATTCACTTGGTCCCCCACCCAACAGACTTTTACTCTGCCCCCACCCCAACGACATTCAGTCTCTGTTTCAGTTGTTAATGTTTTATTCACTTGGTCCCCCACCCAACAGACTTTACTCTGCCCCCACCACCCCAACGACATTCATCTCTGTTTCAGTTGTTAATGTTTTATTTCACTTGGTCCCCCCACCCCCACACCACCCTGCAATCACACCTGCAACCATGTCCATGTGACTATTAAACACTCCGAATCTGAACAAAACACATTAGTGAAAATAACTGACTGTAAATCTACAGCAAAGCCATTTGAAAGCCTCCTTCAGCACCAAATCTTTTCCGAATTGTGGCAAAGACTACTGCATCTAGTTTTATGGGTTCTACGTAACCAGGTCACATCATGATAAATTCACTGTTGACCATTGGCCTTTGAAACTCACGCTGCAGCTCAGTGGTACGGAGGCTCTTCTTCAGCCTCTCCACTTCGTCCTTCAGGAAGCGGATATGCCGCATCATGTTCTCCGGAGAGTCAATCTCCATGGAAACATCCCTGGGGGAGGGAGGAGCAGACACAGGCTGGTCCAACTTCTCCTGGAGGATTCTGTCAAAGACAAGTGAGCTCCAATGAATCAACACAGGGAAAAGTCAACCTTTTACCATTGTATAAGTTATTCCTACTGTTCTAATAAAGAGAATCAATAGAGAGCATACAACAGTGTGAAGGTTCATTTTGTTTACTTTCAACCATTCCCAGACTCCAGCACCTAGGTTTTTCTAGATCTAAACATACTACTCCTAAAGAATATATGGTTGCTACAGAACAAAAGCCTACCTTTTCTCTGCCTCCAATTTGTCCATGCGCTTCCACAGTCTATTGACAAGAGCCTCTTGTTCTTGCTCTAATGTGTTTTCAAGGTCAATCTTCTCACGCCTTAGCTGGAAACAAAGGGAACACAGCAAAGAGATATTCAGCTTGAAAACATCTTACCTTCCACAAAGAAATGTGCACCCACACACAAAATTCTACACTCCATCATGGTAATGCACATGCCCTTAAGTGGGTGTGCCGACATGATGTCCTCAGGAGAGACTCAGCTGCACCAAGACAATGTCTGTCTCTGAAATCTGTCTTGCCTACCACTTACTAAAACTGCATACTAATGGTACTACATACTATTTAGAACGTACTGATAAGTAAAATCGAATGCAGTAAGCAAAAAATATTAACATACTAAGCTCATCCATACTGAGAACGCATCATCTAATGTGCAATTACGTTGATTCCCACCATTTGTTAATTTTGGTACAGCGCGTCACCATATCTGATTAACAACTGTTGTTAAATACGGAGAAAAAAAATAATCTACTATACTGAACAAAAATATAAACGCAACACGTAAAGTGTTAGTCCCATGTTTCATGAGCTGAGATAATATGTTCCATGGGCACAAACATTTGATTTCTCTCAAATGTTGTTTACAATTCTGTTAGTGAGCATTTCTCCTTTGCTAGGATAATCCACCCACCTGACAGGTTTGCCAAATCAAGAAGCAGATTAAACAGCATGCTCATTACACAGGTACACCTTGTACCGGGGACAATAAAAGGCCACAGATCTCTCAAGCTGAGGGAGCGTGCAACTTGCATGCTGGCTGCAGGAATGTCCACCAGAGCTGTTGCCAGAATTTAATGTTAATTTCTCTACCATAAGCCACCTCCAACTTTATTTTAGAGAATTTAGCAGTATGTACAACCGGCCCACATCCGGCTTCTTCACCTGCATAATCATCTGAGACCAGCCACCCGGACAGCTGATGAAACTGAGGAGTATTTCTGTCTGTAATGAAGCCCTTTTGTGAGGAAAACGTATTCTGATTGCCCGGCCTGGCTCCCCAGTGGGTGGGCCCAGCTCCCAAGGCCTACCCTTGGCTGTACCCCTGCCAGGCCACGTGAAATCAATAGATTATGGCCAAATACGTTTATTTCAACTGACTGATTTCTTTATCTGAACTGTAACTTTGTAAATTTTTTGAAATTGTTGCATGTTGGGTTTATATTTTTGTTTAGCATAGTTTCAACTAGAGGTCGACCGATTATGATTTTTCAACGCCGATACCGATTATTGGAGGACCAAAAAAAGCCGATACCGATTTATCGGCCTATTTTTTTATTTTATTTGTAATAATGACAATTACAATAATACTGAATGAACACTTATTTTAACTTAATATAGTACATCAATAAAATCAATATAGCCTCAAATAAATAATGAAACATGTTCAATTTCGTTTAAATAATGCAAAAACAAAGTGTTGGAGAAGAAAGTAAAAGTGCAATATGTGCCATGTAAGAAAGCTAACGTTTAAGTTCCTTGCTCAGAACATGAGAAAGCTGGTGGTTCCTTTTAACATGAGTCTTCAATATTCCCAGGTAAGAAGTTTTAGGTTGTAGTTATTATAGGAATTAAAGGACTATTTCTCTCTATACGATTTGTATTTCATATACCTTTGACTATTGGATGTTCTTATAGGCACTTTAGTATTGCCAGTGTAACAGTATAGCTTCCATCCCTCTCCTCGCCGSTACCTTGGCTCGAACCAGGAACACATGACAACAGCCACCCTCGAAGCAGCGTTACCCATGCAGAGCAAGGGGAACAACTACTCCAAGTCTCAGAGCGAGTGACGTTTAAAACGTATTAGCGCGCACCCCGCTAACTAGCTAGCCATTTCACATCGGTTACACCAGCCTAATCTCGGGAGTTGATAGGCTTGAATTCATAAACAGCAGAGCTGCTGACAAAACGCACGAAAGTGCTGTTTGAATGAATGCTTACGAGCCTGCTGGTGCCCACCATCGCTCAGTCAGACTGCTCTTTCAAATCATAGACTTAGTTATAACATAATAACACACCGAAATACGAGCCTTAGGTCATTAATATGGTCGAATCCGGAAACTATCATCTCGAAAACAAAACATTTATTCTTTCAGTGAAATACAGAACCGTTCCGTATTTTATCTAACGGGTGGCATCCATGAGTCTAAATATTCCTGTTACATTGCACAACCTTCAATGTTATGTCATAATTACGTAAAATTCTGGCAAATTAGTTCGCAATGAACCAGGCGGCCCAAACTGTTGCATATACCCTGACTCTGCGTGCAATGAATGCAAGTGACACAATTTCACCTGGTTAATATTGCCTGCTAACCTGGATTTCTTTTAGCTAAATTTGCAGGTTTAAAAATATATACTTCTGTGTACTGATTTTAAGAAAGGCATTGATGTTTATGGTTAGGTACACGTTGGAGCAACTACAGTCCTTTTTCGCGAATGCGCACTGCATCGATTATATGCAACGCAGGACACGCTAGATAAACTAGTAATATCATCAACCATGTGTAGTTATAACTAGTGATTATGATTGATTGTTTTTTATAAAATACGTTTAATGCTAGCTAGCAACTTACCTTGGCTTTTTACTGCATACGCGTAACAGGCGGGCTCCTCGTGAGGCAGGTGGTTAGAGCGTTGGACTAGTTAACCGTAAGGTTGCAAGATTGAATCCCTGAGCTGACAAGGTAAAAATCTGTCGTTCTGTCCCTGAACAACGCAGTTAACCCATCGTTCCTAGGCCGTCATTGAAAATAAGAATGTGTTCTTAACTGACTTGCCTAGTTAAATAAAGGTGTCCAAAATGACCGATTGTTATGAAAACTTGAAATCGGCCCTAATTAAAATCGGCCATTCCGATTAATCGGTCGACCTCTAGCTTCAACATTATTGGGCTATTTACATTTCTTTGAAGTTCTCTCTCAAAGATCTGACTTCCCCCCCCCCCCCAATTTTCACCTAAAATGTCAAACCCAAACCTGTAGCTCAGGACCTGCAGCAAGAATATGCATATTCTTGATACCATTTGAAAGGAAACACTCTGAAGTTTGTGGAAATGTGAAATTAATGTAGGAGAATAACACACACTGTTCAAAATGTTGCATCAAGTCTACCCAAATGTGCCAAATGGATACATTTTCAAGTACATAACTATATAGAACATATATAGAGAAGACATCAGAAGTTAGAGACACAGCAAGGGTTCACAGCAAGGGCGGCGATCCTGTAGAGGTTAACCACTTAGCTAGATAGCTAGCTACCTACTAAATTAGCAAACCAAATGCACAACTGCAGAGCATTTAGCACATTTTAGACAGTTAACTTAATAGTGATAAGACGTCTAGCTGGCAAACATTTAGTTGTGAATTCCATACTGTAACTAGATCACATGTGAGTGACAGGGTCTCTCGTAGTTTTGTGCTTGTAAACAAACACCACCTGACGGGACTACTGGCAAGCTTCATAATTAAAAAGGATTTGATGGGTGAAATGAAGAACGTGATGTTCTTTATCTCCTAATGTATTGCACAAGTTAATTACAGGTATTTACTTAAAAAGTAGCAACAAATATTCACATTTAGCTTCTTCCAAAATCAAGCTCTGCTTGGTAACAGCAGAGAAGACCCTCCTGGATCAACTGGGATGTCTGTCCTGCAATAGTTTAGGTCAGAGACTATAAAATGTTTGCAATGAGATCGTTAACATTTAGTTCGCATTCTCTATAGGATTTTACATGTGCTTGTTACCATTGCTAACCTTTGGATTACAGGGGCTCAGTGTGGTTTGAAAATAGCACCCCTTGTGTTCAGTGCCAGTATTGGCACAAGATCAGTATGAAGGTATGACAATCTGGATACCGCCCAAGCCGACTATTTAGAATGCAAGTATGGGTATTCAGAAACTGTCAATGTCATTTCACATAGTGTCATTATGTCACTGTACCTGCTCCAAGGTGAGCTGCTTTGATATAGTGTCATTCTCCATTTTTTTTATCTTCTTCATCAGTTTGTTGACCTGGAACTCCTGCTCCTGCTCCAAGTGCTGTTCCAACTCAGCTTTCTCATGTTGTAACTGTGGGAGCAGAAATCAATGTGACTAATAGAAACTAATGAAAATATTTGCATTAAAGCACTGTGGTTAGATGTTGATATATCTTTTTTATAGAGGTGGTAATAGGTTGGTGCTGCTTGTCTCTAAAATGATTGTGATCTGGAGAAGAATGTGTTGTGAAATGGCGGCGGTGCAGCTAGATATTGCCAAAAGCAACCAAAGTAACCACATTTGGCCATCTACCAATAAAAAGGGTGTGGCTCATAGGTTGTTAAAAATGAGACGATTGTGACTAATACCCAGCACTGACTAATCATCAAATCAAAATAAAACATAGGACAATTAAGAAAGAGGGGGTTGAGCTATTTTAGTTGCATGCTAGAGTTCATTTTGACAGTCTAACCTCACGTTCCTCTGTTCTCGGGGCACAGACGGTTATAGAAACACCACAACAGACTGGAGTTGTGCAGCCAACATTCTCAGATGATCAACAGCTTCAGGCCACATCAAGTGTTAACATTCTCTTAAATTACCCTAAAAACGCTCTGGTATTTAACTGCTATGCATACCATCTTACTGACAAGAGCTATGAGTTTTGTTTGAAGATAAACATAATTTATGAAGCCTCACAACAGTTTAGAAATGGGCAGCACCAGAGACCTGTGTCTGAAGGTGGATACAGGACATCTAGGGTATAGGTGACCCACTCCTTATAGTAGTAGTAGCCTATACCACTGAAAATACTAATACTATTAACCATTTACTGTTGAAGCCTGGGGTGTGGTGGAACAGGGTTTCCAGTACAAATTCACATTAGCATTGTTCTAGCCTGGTGCCTTAGTTTTTCTTAGAATACATTTTACATGTCAGGCATTTCTCCATGTTTACAGAAGTGGTTCCTTACCACAGACATGACTACCACAACTACCATTTTATAGGGACACTTGGGGGGGAGGGGGGGGGGGGGCAAAGGAGCGAGCGTCTGTCGACACTAAAGAATAGGAGCAGAAGTAGGTCTGTTTCATGTTAGGGAACAGGACCAATAACAATAGCCTCCAGACTGTTTGACCTTTAACAAGGGTCTGGTAAAACACATGAGTGGTTCACATCAAACCATTAGTCAGTACTACAAAAGGTCAACAGCTCATATTTGCCACGGGGCCACATGTGGGTCAGTTGCAAGAGAGACCAAATAGCCTAACCAAGGAATAGGAGGAGTCAGTCAAGAGTAATTTAGAGTCGCAATGAAGTCGGTTAATAAAATACTTAAGGCAAGAACCATTACTGCTGTTATGCGCTCCACCCCAAACACAAATCCTTACATTTTCACTCTGCGACAAATACTTGGCATAAGTCAAGTGCCCCAGAGCCAGTTCTCTTTCGGCTGTCACTTACTTGCATGAGTTTTCTTGACAGTTCATTTGTGAGAAATTCCTCCTCTTTCTCATAGTTGACAGCGAGGGTCTCCTTCTCCTTCTGCAGGGCCTGGATCTTCTTGAACAGGGTGTTGCTGATGAACTCCTCCTCCTGCTCAGCCCTGGCTTGCTGCAGTCACAGAGAAAGGTAACATTTACAGAAAAGATGAGTGCAGCATTCACAGCAAGATGGCTCACTGAATAAAACATGTCTTAATTGTGTTAAGAGATGCTTCAAAAATGTTGGAATGGGTAACAATGGCACCATATGAAGTGATTTGTCATTGCCAATCTAATGTCAACCTCTACCACACTGCTCGGGAGAGCTCACAGCTGTATCTGTGCTAAAATATGGTATTCCTATTGTTAAAGACTTTTAATTGACTGCAGTAGCATCTGTGCAAAAACAAGGAATAACACGGTGCTGGTTTGCTGCATTGGAGGAAGCAGTTAGTCCGCCCCCCCCCCAATGACTCAAGCAGTAGCCCATTGCAGTAACTGAAGGAGTGAGGAACGAGCTATTTTGTGTTTTACTGTCAATAGTCATAGTGACGAAATAAGAGACAGAAAGGGGGGTGGTGGGGGGGCGCAAAACAGGGGAACAAGGAGAAATTAAATCAAAACCATGCTAGTCATACCGATGCATTGGACAGGCAGAGTAGGTGTTGTTCAACTAAGCTCCGTAGCTACTGTATGTAATGATTTATTATAAATTCAACAGTTGTGTCAAGGGTTAGCTGTAAAGTTAAGCACAAAAACAACGGAAACACCAAGCCTCAGCAAAGGATTCAGTTAATAAAAAATAAATATATTGTTAACTAACGTTTGATACAAACGTCAACTTCTTGGTCACCACTGACTGTTCAAATGGATCGATTGGTATTAGCAAATGAACCTGGCATTGGCTAACTAGCTAGCAACACCAAAACATAACGGGCTAGCTAACATTTAGGTTAGCTAGTTAACCATCTAGCTACGCTATCACTCTAAGCGAACTAATGCTAGGTTCTTAACATGGCTAGCTACGTCCGTTGCCTTTATTTCGCTACTAGTTAGTTAATTAACATTAGTTTGTTAACCTAGTTGCAATTTCGTACGTTTAAAGTACATGTCTAGATGCATTTTTTAAATGTAACTAATGTCAGCTAGCTAGCTAGGCTAATCAACAACAAAAAAACAAGTTACTCACAATGGTGACGCTAGCTTTACGCAGGTCCCTATTCTCCTCCTGTAGCGCCTTGCACTTGAGTTTGAACGTCTCTAGCTCAATTTTAAGAACTTTGTTCTCTTGTTGTAGTGAGGCTAGTCTGTTCGTTAACTCCTCTAATCGAAACTGTGAAATGACTACTCCCGGCTTGCTCGAATTTGAGGCTGAGGTTGACATCGGGGTAACCGAGCTACTCCCTGCTCCGTCGGTGTCGCTCTCGCTTGCACTGTCCGCCATAGCTGTGTGCGACAGTGTGGAGGAGACGGGATCTGCAGTGTTTGTAGTACATCAGCCTACGAACATTCTGTGTGGTGTGACCAAAGACTGAACATGGAGCAAGATGTTTCACCGGATGTATAAATCTGAAGCATCCGTATGGAATTTCCACTCCCACCAAATATGGCGAGGAGATGAAGCCCAGTAGCCGGCAGTGACTGAGATGGAACTGGACTGAGTGTCTGCTGATTTTCTCATCGAACAAAAGCCCTATTTCAATACAGTTTCTGTCGCAAAACTAAAATATGTTACGAACAGAGTACACTACGTTTTGTAGACGTGATCCCTTGACAAAAAAAGTTTTAATTGCAAGGAGTGCAAGGGCGAATTTAGTTACTGCACACGCGCACTTCACAGAGAAGTTGTTCTCTAACGGAAATATGCAAATTCATGCTAGAACGCACCAATAGGATTTCGCTAGCTAGCTCGTGCTTGGCTCTGCCCACATACTTGTTTGTTCCGCTCGCTATACGTAATTTGCTCCCATTGAAAACGACACAGATGAACTATCTGGTTAGTTATATCTTTGGTGTGACCTTGCTCTGGGTTTCAACCACACGCGTGTTAAAATAGCGTCACCTTGTGGAGATAGCTCTGTGGAAAAACAAAGCGCGCTTGTTTGAAATGGAAAAGCGTTGTGGTAGATATTGATAAAGAAGAACATCAAGACAAAGCAGCTGCTTTACAGGTGGGATGCAAGCGCTTCATCCCGAGGGGTTCATGTTGATTGTACGGAGATTGTGACAGCTGGTTAAATGGCGTCCCTTGACATGACAAGAACAAGATGTATGTCAGGAGAAGTGCAGTATTATCATGAGAAGAGTTATACTTCGAGTAGGGAGGAGGAATGGAGGGGAGAAGATAGGCAGAGAGGGTCTAAGCGTGCTGAACTATTACGGAAAGTTTGTGGCAAACTTGTCCACATTGTTGCATCCGCTTCACCAACTGCTGCAGGCCGATACAAAGTGGAATTGGTCCCCACAATGCGAAGAAGCATTCAAGACTTGCAAACAGCGTCTGCTAAAGAGCAAGTGGCTTGCCCACTACAACACATAGATGAAGCTGAGACTCGCGTGTGATGCATCTCCATACGGAGTAGGAGCTGTCCTCTCACATGTTCTATCGTCAGGTGAAGAACACCCTATTGCATTTGCATCACGGACTCTGTCACCAAGTGAGACAAATTATGCTCAAATTGAGAAGGAAGCCCTGAGCATAATATTCGGAGTGAAGAAGTTTCACAAATACCTCTACGGAAGGAAGTTCCAACTGCTGACAGATCACAAGCCTCTGTTGGCCATCCTTGGACCAAAATCAGCTATACCAACCCTTGCTGCACTTCGAATGCAACGTTGGGCTCTGATATTGTTAGCCTACGACTACGAGATTGAGTACAGACGATCCAGTGATCACGCAAATGCAGATGCACTATCAAGAGTACCATGCAATAGTGACTCCGACAGTGAAGATGATAGAGCAGTCCTCCAGGTCTCTCTCATTGACGAACTGCCCATATCTGCTTCAGACATAGCAGAGGAAACGAGGAAAGACCCAGTGCTTTCCAAGGTCTTGGATTTAACATTAGGCGTTTGGCCAACCTTCGTAAATGACGGTAACCTTCGTCCATTCATCGACAAGAAAGACCAGTTGTCCACTGATCAAGGATGTGTTCTGTGGGGATCAAGGGTGGTGGTACCTCAAAAATTCCAGAAGAGACTGCTATCTGACCTGCATGAGGGACATCCAAGGATCACTCGAATGAAAGCACTCACTCGCAGTTATCTGTGGTGGCCTGGACTGGATCAGGACATTCAACAGCATGTTGGCCACTGCTCACCTTGTGAAGCTGTTCGCAACAAGCCTGCTGCTGCACCTCTTCATCCATGGTCCTGGGCTGCTACACCTTGGGAACGCATCCATGTGGATTATGCCGAGATTGACAAGCAACATTTCCTTGTTGTCGTCGATGTCTATTCCAAGTGGATGGAAGTGTTCCCTACTCAACTGACCACAGCTGAGAAGACCATCAATCTTCTCAGACACCTGTTCGCATCCGTTGGACTAGTCAAGGAGCTCGTATCGGACAATGACCCTCCTTTCACGTCAAACGATTTTGAAATGTTTCTCAAGAACAATGGAGTAAGGCACATCCTGTCACCACTTTACCAATCGGCATCAAACGGAGCAGCGGAGAGAGCCATGCAAACCTTTAACAAGGCCTGAACTAGCTTCCCCGGTTCCTGTTTACTTACCGTAACACACCACATACAATAACGGAATGCACACCAGCTGAACTGTTTCTGAGACACCAACCATGTACCCGCCTGACATTTTTGAAACCAGACTTGTCAAGCACTGTGGCAAAGCACCAGCTACAGCAGAAGAAAGCTAATGACACACACTCAAAGACTGTCAGAGAATTCAAAGAGGGAGAGAGGGTGATGGTACGTGATTTCAGACARCCCAAGCACCTGTGGAACTCAGGTGTGATCTGAGACGCAGAGGACCTTTGACTTACCAAGTCCAAATTGGTCATCGCCAGGTCAACGTTCATGTGGATCATCTGCTACGGTCCAACGCCCCAGCAGAGACATGCCGAGAGAACAAGAACAATAACGACCCCCAGGACTATTCTCCTGACTGTGGACGTACSGGAGAYACAGAGCCTGACCTTCCACCCGAACCTGGCCCACCACCGGAAGCCCAGGAGGAGCGGAGATATCCTATTCGACAGCGAAGGGCACCTCAAAAGCTTGACCTGTGAGTTGAGCTGTTTAAGGAGGTAACAGACAGTAAAACAAACAAACACTTTAATATGTCCTAGATAAAAGGAAAGAAAAAGTACATTACCTGGGTTAGTTATTAGGACACAAACTCCATCTTCGGGGCAGAATAATCCCCTGGATTTGTGCTGGGCTCTGAAAAGTCTGCTTCAACCCAGTAGTTGAAAAATGTTTAAGAATGGATTGTTCAGATATTGCATTAGTAGTTCCCTAACATATTTACCTTGTTCTCTGGGAGTTAAACACTATGGGGGAGGAGTGTAGTATCTAGGATCTACATATGTTTATATTAGTTACTATGCTGTTACTAAGCAGTGATGTATTACGACAGTGTTACGTTACTACACCTACTACACCAACATGCGCACTATTGTGCCGGGAACTGTAGAGCACGAGAGGTTTTGACTAAACGAAATTTAACTGTACTCCCGTCTCCTGCCTGGTCATTTTTCCACAACACAAATATTACAGCAGCATTGTCTTTAAATTGTTTAACTTGGGTCAAACGTTTCAGGTAGCCTTCCACAAGCTTCCCACAATAAGTTGGGTGAATTTTGGCCCATTCCTCCTGACAGAGCTGGTGTAACTGAGTCAGGTTTGTAGGCCTCCTTGCTCGCACACGRTTTTTCAGTTCTGCCCACAAATTTTCTATAGGATTGAGGTCAGGGCTTTGTGATGGCCACTCCAATACCTTGACTTTGTTGTCCTGAAGCCATTTTGCCACAACTTTGGAAGTATGCTTGGGGTCATTTTCCATTTGGAAGACCCATTTGCGACCAAGCTTTAACTTCCTGACTGATGTCTTGAGATGTTGCTTCAATATATCCACATAATTTTCCTCCCTCATGATGCCATCTATTTTGTGAAGTGCACCAGTCCCTCCTGCAGCAAAGCACCCCCACAACATGATGCTGCCACCCCCGTGCTTGGGATGGTATTCTTTGGCTTGCAAGCCTCCCCCTTTTTCCTCCAAACATAACGCTGGTCATTATGGCCAAACAGTTCTATTTTTGTTTCATCAGACCAGAGGACATTTCTCAAAAAGTACGATCTTTGTCCCCATGTGCAGTTGCAAACCGTAGGAGCAGTGGCTTCTTCCTTACTGAGCGGCCTTTCTGGTTATGTCGATATAGGACTCGTTTTACTGTGGATATAGATACTTTTGTACCTGTTTCCTCCAGCATCTTCACAAGGTCCTTTGCTGTTGTTCTGGGATTGATTTGAACTTTTCGCACCAAAGTACGTTCATCTTTAGGAGACAGAATGCATCTCCTTCCTGTGCGGTATGACGGCTGCGTGGTCCCATGGTGTTTATACTTATGTACTATTGTTTGTACAGATGAACGTGGTACCTTTAGGCGTTTGGAAATTGCTCCCAATGATTAACCAGACTTGTGGAGCTCTACAATGTTTTTTTCTGAGGTCTTGGCTGATTTCTTTTGATTTTCCCATATTGTCAAGCAAAGAGGGCTTGAAGGTAGGCCTTGAAATACATCCACAGGTACACCTCCAATTGACTCAAGTGATGTCAATTAGTCTATCAGAAGCTTCTAAAGCCATGACATCATTTTCTGGAATTGTCCAAGCTGTTTAAAGGCACAGTRAACTTAGTGTATGTAAACTTCTGACCCACTGAAATTGTGATACAGTGAATTATAAGTGAAATAAGCTGTCAGTAAACAATTGTTGGAAAAATTACTTGTGTCATGCACAAAGTAGATGTCCTGACCGACTTGCCAAAACTATAGTTTGTTAATTAACAAGAAATGTGTGGAGTGGTTGAAAAACGAGTTTTAATGACTCCAACCTAAGTGTATGTAAACTTACGACTTCACCTGTATAAGTTATCCTGTACGAGCTTTTGTGCCGACTACATTACGTTGTTACAGGTGTCAAGCTTTTGGGCATGGGGCTACAGTGTGTAGGAGGGAGGTTCCTAGGTGTGAGAAGTGTGCAGAAGGGAATGAGACAAAGGAATGTGTAGCATTGGGGAAATGTGTTAATTGTAGAGGTGCCCATGGGGCTGGGGATCAGAAATCTCCAGTGCAAGAGAGGCAGGTTGAGGTTTCGAGGGTTAGAGTAGAGCAGAAGTTGTCATATGCTGAGGCAGTGAAGAAAATAGAGGAAGATGGGTCAAGGGGGAGGGATCCTGAGAGGAGTGGTGTGAGTATCCAGTACATAGGGATAAACCAACAAGTGATATATGTTTCAGTAATATTGGATTTTTGGCATTTGTAGTAATTGATATCAACTGTACTGCAGGGACGGAACTTAAGTCGCAGAAAATAGAGGTTGTGGTGGCAGCTGCAGAGAGCTATTTGGGTGTGCGAGACTTGACATCAGAAGAGTTGTGGTGTCTCATCCTTTCAGGCTGTTGGCCTGAAGTAGCACTAAATAGATTTATATAGTGGAGTACTGTATTTACTATTAATGTAGTGTTAGATGGTAGAGTATTTGTTGTATTACAAAAAAATGTGTTGATATAAAAAATATAAGCAAAGTATAAGGGAGTTATACTCCAGTCTAGTGGGTGGCGGTAATGCAACATTTATTCGATGCCAACCGCCATTAAATCTCATTGAAGAAGAAGAGCTAGCTCAGTCTTATTTTGTGCTAATGCTCATTGATGCCATAGGATACAGAAAAGTATATAAAGAAAAGTAAATATGTAGTATATTGCAATTAAGTGGACAATATTACTGGGGGAAACCAAAACCACTGATGTTTAGCTTTATCCAACAGTAGTCTAACAAAAAGGCACAATACATGAACAGTATGTTTCTGCAGTGTGGGTTTGATTGAATATGACCCCTTATATCATCTTACCAGTCATGTCTGCGACAACATTTTAAATAAACTCCTAGTCCCGATTTTCCACCCTTCTCCCAAAGTGTGCACTGCCACACTTTCTCGCATGGATTTAACAATAGTGGAAACTCCCTCCAGCCCTTCCCTATATAATAGACACTTCTTGATGGCTTCTTGGGTTTTGTAGATCTGAAAAGACTATAGCCTGAGAACCCACCCCACCCAGCCAAGGCTATGATAGTTTATGAGAAAGACGTGTTCATCTCTGGCTTAGCTACTGATTTTTGCAATTTGTTCTGCATTTAGGCTAACTTCTTTAAAAGGATAATGAATGTGCTAATAGCAGGTTCTCACTGTGGTGTTGTATAAACGAGGCTTCGAAAAACACTTTATAGAAGATTTCAATTCTTGAAAATGTCATTTTGTTATTGTTGATATACTACCTCTTCTTGTGTCCAGCTAATTGTTCAATCATACATTACATCATAGATACACGTGTATGTGACCAATAAAATTTGACTTGATCTGCCAACCTCTTATTCCTTAGCCTAAACATTTCTCAATCCATTGGAATTTCTTCCAAACATAAGAGATTCAACATCACATAAACAAACACAAAGATAAAACAGAAACAACTGATTGCAAAATCAATGCATTTTTATTTTGTTATTTTGTTTTTAAATTGAAACATTGTGGTGGCGTCATTACTGCTATAGCCTCTAAAAGAAGACTTTGAATAACCAAAGTGCTAGAATAGTTACATTTCAATGGCTTCACTCTGTTAGTAAGAATTGTACATCAAAAAATTAGCTCAAGTGGAAACACATATCAAACAAAATTGATCAAATTAGCCTCTACCCCCTGATTGACATGTAGGATGGGAGATATGATACAATACCCTAAATGACTTCACTTGTCAAAAAGAAAAAGTCCTTTACATGGTTGTCATGTCCACAGCATAAACATCATCACACTAAGTCTGAGCCTTCACACCAGAATAACACCACACTTGAACTACATGGGCCTCTAGTCAAACCAATACAAAGAGAAGATCTAATGCAAAGTAATCGCCAATGAGCTATCAAATGAATGCTAGTTAGACACTGCATACAGATTCTCAAGCCAAGAAAGATCACACAATTCATTTGATGCTTAAATAATCGTTTGACCATCCAGTGTTTTTGTCATACATATTCTATTAAGAGCTACAATCAAATAATGTCTTATGTCTTTATGTGAGTAGATTAAATTTAAGGAAGTACTTCACCAAAGCCCAAAAGGAAATTACACCTTTTCTTTAAAACCACAGCAGCCTTCATAAAACCAAATGACACACTGCTAAAATGATTACAAACAGTCTTACAGCGTACAGAGAACTCTACACCTTATAGCCAATACACACAATACAGTTATAGTTTTACGGCGAGCCAGTCTACTAGCATATACATTCAGATAACTTCTTTCTCATAGCATTTATGCTAATGCCAGCAGAAGCTGCCGTTCAGTTTTACATAGACAAACGGTAGACTACATTAAACCCTCAAGAAGCTATAGAACAAATTTTCTTCATACTGTTCCTAGTCCCCGACACAATAAATGCTTTTATGGTATTTTTTTCATTTCAAATATAAAACTGGTGACAAATGTAAGGACTATATGTGTACACAGATAAAGGGTTTTAATTCTCATTTTAATACAGTGTTTGCAAACTTGTAAAAATTGTACTTAAAATAATGTGAACGGCATGCATGAAAATATGAGTACTCTGCTTTTGCAGAATTAGATACATCCCCTTTTTAGGAATCACTTAAATTCGCAGAAGATTTTCTGGAAATGTCCTCTGTTAAAATCTAACCAGCTTTTTTCATATACAAACATTATACCTGCTATAATAATGAATTATACAAGAACGTGTGAAGTTACACTCAAATCTTCCTTAAAAGTGGAACCATTTTGATAATAATGTTGAAAGCACTTGTAAAGTTCTCTCCTGTGCATTATCATCCTGTAACTCATCATTTTTTTTTATTGTACACATTGTAATTTATATACATGAAAAAGCTGTGTATTATTTTTAGTTTTAAAAAGGAAAACAAACCCCACAGCAATTTACAACCTGACATTTATGGGTCCAAGAAAAAACTATAAGGCGAGTGTTGGAGGTGGATCAGAAGTGTTCCTCTAGTTTTTGTGTAATTTTGTTGATTTTCTTTCTCCTACTACTAGAATTGAGCTTTTGSGCCATCTTTGGTCACAYGTGTATGTTCAGTTGCACCTGTAGTTTTTCTGTGATGGAGTCCTTTTTGTTGTCACCACAATGCTCCTCAAAAGCTCTCACGACACCAATGGCACGTTACGAGTCACAAACAGGAAGCAGAATTCTCCTGGTCCATAGACCACAGGATGTGAGAGCCATACAATTAGAATTCAGATTCCATGGTGAGAACCTTCCAGGTCCCTCAATTGACAGGGAGTGAGTTTTTCATGCTCATATTGAAATCAGACGGATCAAGTCCTGGCTGAAATTTCTTGAGTTTTTCAGTTTGTAACTTTCTGCCCTGGAAACAGATGAGAAGAATTCCTGCACACCTGAAAATTAAGAAAATATTACAATATATCAGATATTGGCAGCATTTTGGGCAGCTGTTTGAAAGAAGGGAGCCATTATTAGAGGACATAGCCCATGCATTCACTAATGCTTACAAGTTCCATTTTGCAAGCCACCCACAAATCTACGGGAGCAATCACTCGACGATGCTAGAGAGCATCAAGAGGTCTGTGGGCTACAATTGTCATGGTCACCCTGGTTGTCATGGAAACCACCAGTTGAGCCACAGTTCATTAGAGTGCCACTACTCTTTTTACTCAGGTTTGCTTAAACTGAATAATTCACTGATGCAAATAGTTAACAACACCTTACAGGGATTAACAGTAACCAATCAGATAGCCACTTCTCTTTGTAATGTAATTCCCACACAATGGGCTGTCTATGAGCTGGCCTGTGGGGGGGATTTAATGGACAAAGAGAGAGTTAGAGAGAGTATATGTGTGACAATAGGTGTGTTTTGAACATCACCCATGTTCCCTTTGTGACTAGTCACCCACACAGCTGACAGGACAAAACGCAGCCAGAATCAAAACAGACAAGAGTCAGACTTTCAGTTGGAAACATGAAGGTCTGCTTGTGTGTGTGTACTGTTTGGAGTAGAATGAAGTACATTAATCAGAGCAGGAATGTAGAGTGGAGAACAGTGCAGAAGAAAACAGAACAAGTATAGTGAAATGGAGCAGAGCTGCACCAGGTTTACACATGTACATGGAATGGATCAGAAAATATTGAGCACTACCACTGAACAGTGTGGGGTATAAAAATGATGATTTTATTAGAGAAGTGGGGGGATTAAATCACTTTACTTGGTAAAGTACCTGGTGGAGCACAGCTACCCCTACGATTGAAGCTTCTTTTCTCCCAACCTCCTCTCCTCCTTCCTGCTTTTAGCTCCATCTCCTTGCTGAAACACACATACACATACGAGTGAGGCAAAGCCAATCTCAGAACCCTATCCTGACAAGCAGCAACCCAACACAGCAACCTCAAACAGCAACCCGAGTGCAGCTAGACCAGAGGTGAGATGTTGTAACAATAGCAACCTGAAACCATCAACCTGAAAGCAGTAAACCCCACCAAGCAAATGTTAGCATTACACACAGTTAGCAGGATACCATGAAGTGAAAGCACACAACATACTAGAGGCATGTGTCCTAGAGGCAAATTCCTGGAAATAAAAGAATAGCCCAGAGGAGTTATATCACCAGAAACAAGAAAAAATAAAGTGTCAGGGCAGTGTGCACCTGGTTCATGTCAGAACAATCAGTTCTCCAATTGAATGTGGGCCACAAACAATAGCTGTTAACAATAGTTAACATCATGAATCTTGCCCTGGAGTCAGCACTACAGAGTGGTCACTAGCTGGCACAGCCACAAAGTCATAAAATCTGATTTTAAACCTTACCCTAACCACACTGGTAACCCTAATGCCTAACCCTAACCTTAAATTAAGACCAAAAAGCTAATTTTATCCGCATACATTTTTACAATATAGACAATTTGGACTTCGCAGCTGGCTTATCTACAGGGAAGTTGCTCAGTTCTGCCTCCAGGACAAGACTCATGAAAATAAATGTCAACCTGCAACAATAGCTGGGGCAACATCCTAGTCACTGAGCACCCATTGCATGCACACACACACACAGACGCACAAACACACAGACACTCAAAACAGACATACACACACTGGTAGCATTGGCCGCAGCACTCCACATCAGATCACAACACCCCATACTGAGTTAAAGGTCCAAAGGTTCTGACCCGCCTGTTTTCTGTTCAGGCTCAGAACCCTAGAACCCACCCCTGGGGCAACTCTCTATGAAGCCTATTCCGTCGTCATGCCAACCTCTAACTCCTCCTCCAGTAAGAAAGGGCAGGGCCAGGGGTCTCCTCGGTCCCAACTCCCCCTGTCCCCGCCCTGGTCGTCAGGCGTGGGCGTGGACACCCGACGGATGACCTTTCTGATGACCTGGGAAATGGGGCGGAGATAGTGATCATGGTCAATAAGGAGAGAGTATGACCGAGATACACGCACAAACACAAAGAGAGGGTATAGGTCATTTTGGGAGGAGAGTTTAGAGGAGGTGGGTATGATAATTTAGAGGTGTGTTTTTAGGAAGACGGTGAATCAGAGTGAAGGCAGTGGCAGATAGTTACTTTTCTAGTGATGATGTTACCGTCTTCATCAGTAAACTGTTCTTCTGTCACTGATTCGCCCGGAATATTCTTTGCCTGTTCTCCCTGTAAGTGTTCATGGTTAGGACTACAATCAGAACTGGTCCAAATTCATCTCAGCCAGTGTAACAGCAAACCATTAACACACTTTACATCACCAGCACCATCAAACTGCAAGCAAACCTCTAGAGAAGACAGAATATCTTTGAATTCCCCAAGAGTTGTTGACTCAAGCAAAATCAAAATGAAAGTGAAGTGTCCCTTTAAATGGCATCACAGAGGCAACAGTGAGACACAGAATGTTCCTTGATTAAAGTCAAGCTATGAAAGCAGGTTACCAGGCCAGGACACACTTACACGCTCGCACGCACACCATTCAAACACTGTACACACACTGTTCGCAATCACACATTTCAGACGTTTCCTTTAACTCCCACCGCTTGCTGTCAGTTAAGCGAGCCACACCAGTCCACTGCACACCAGGAGGCAAAGTCAGATGAACTATCTACCGCCAACCTAAACCAAACTTCACCCAGTCTCAGCAGGGTACCTTAAGAATGACCCGGCGCCGAAACACCCTGGTGGTGACAGTCCGTTCCTCGTCAGAGCCGGACTCACTAAAACGCTGCTGATGAATGCAGTTAAGTAACATTACAGACAGTGAGAAGGGGATGGAAACACAAAATACGTAGGTGGTAGAGAATAGTTTTTGCTTCACACAATCCCAAGGATCTTCTAACACCTATAAAAATAAACAATGTCACATCTGGAAAAATTGTTCCAGTTAAATTTACAGTTGATTTGAAAYTATAGACATCCACTTCATGTGTCACTGTAAAAAGGGAGCAGCGATCCACCTGATGAGCAGTATTCACTGTAGTAAACACACATTCAAAAAAAAAACATTTACAGTACACTATTTTGCATAGTCTTTGCAATTACCTGGACTTTCCTCTCAGATACAAGCGTGCCTTCTTCCTTCCCACATCCAGTTCTTCCATTGGCTGAGTCCTGCGATACAGGAAGTGACCCGTCCTGAGGTGGTAGCTCCGTGTTTTCGCCATTGTGCCTAGACCTCGCTAGCTCCCCTCTAGAGGAAGAGGTGATGGAGTCACTGGACTTCTCCTGGCTGTGYGGAGAGATTAGGAAAAAGGGTACATTTGAGACTGAGATTAAAACTCAGATGAATGGTTTAGGATTATGATTGAGATCAACATTGATTAAGATAAAGAGTTAGATTGAGAATAGGATGGGATTGGTATTAAATTGAATGAATAAATTGTGACGAAGGCAGAAAGACTGAGGCGAAGATATTAAATCCCAGTTGTAGATTTACATGAAAGTGTATTTATCCTTAATCCATAACTGTGATGGAATAATTTAGTTTTGTGTACCTATTTTCCTGGCGGTCTAGCAGGTCTGAGCTCACACTGCGGCCGGGTGTGGGCGGCTCCACGTTGACGCTGGATGTGTCACTATGCCAACCTGGAAGTGAACACACGTCTTTTTCTGCCTGTTGCACCTGACTAAGAATCTCCTGAACCCTGGCCTCCGTCATTTCCTCGTCCTCCTCCTCTGAGCCTTCCTCCAAATGAATATCCTCCAATAGCGACTTTAACTTATCTTCTGTCTTCTCGTCTTCATCCTCTTCCTCGGTGGAACCAGACACACCCTGCTCCCCCAACGCCTCAGCCCAGGCCTGGGGGGAGAGATATGCACCCCCCTCTTCCACCACTTCAGCCCCATTCTCTACTGCCTTACCCCCCTCCATCCCCACCTTAGCCCCCTCCACCCTCACCATAGCCCCCTCTTCCGCTACCTTACCCCCCTCCACCACCTTAGCCCCGATCTTTGCTTCTACCACTTTATCCCCCTCTTCTGCCATTTCACCCATCTCTACCCCTTCTTCACTACCTCCCTTTACAACCTCCTCAGCCTCCCCCTCAGCCACCACCACTGATGCCCCTGTCTGTCTSCTGTCCTCCTGCTGTTGGAGGCTTATGTCCACTTCTTTTTTCTCTTCTTCCACTTGTACCATCAGCACCTGGTCACCTTCAGCCATTCCTGTGTTGGTGGCAGCGGTGGGATCTAAGTGAAGGGTGTGAATGGACAGGGACAGCTCCCAGGGCCTAAGGGTGGTTCTAGTGGAGGTGTCAAGGTCCACACTAGGCTCCATGTGGCCAGTCCAGGGCTCAGACTGGGTGAGGATGAGGGTAGGGGGGTGTGGGTGGAGCTGGACAGGGGTGGGGTCGATGGTGAGGGTAGGGGGTTCAGAGTGGAGCTCCGTGAAGGGAGGGTCAGAGTGCAGTTGGACTGGGGACTGCAGCTCCGCTAGGATGCTGTGATAATCTGTTGGGAGATGATATAAGCACATGGAAGCACTTGACACAAGAAATCCCACATAAAACACACACCACATGGACTGAGTGACATGGACAAATGCACAGAGACGGACAATAGAGCATGCAACGAAAAACACACACTAATTGTGGTAACACTCAGAGGGGACACTGGTGTCACAAATCACCAGCACAATATTCATCACTTTTGATTCAATTGAGAGCTATCTTAGAGAAATTCAAGGTAAAGTTGTGATAAAACAAATTATATTTACACGGACAAAAACGATCAATACTTATGTCCGTGGCAGCTTTGAACAGTTTAATGACAAGTTTATTTTCTTCTGTTAAAGGGATGGATTCATATGCAGCCTTTGAGATGAGATAAGAAAACATAAATAAATGATATACACTACCGTTCAAAAGTTTGGGGACTCTTAGAAATGTCCTRGTTTTTGAAAGAAAAGCAAWTTTTTTTGTCCATTAAAAATTATCAAATTGATCAGAAATAGTATAGACATTGTTAATGTTGTAAATTACTATTTTTTATGGAATATCTACATATGCGTACAGAGGCCCATTATCAGCAACCATCGCTCGTGTTCCATTGGCACGTTGTGTTAGCTTATCCAAGTTTATCATTTTAAAAGGCTAATTGATCATTAGAAAACCCTTTTGCAATTATGTTAGCACAGATGAAAACGGTTGTGCATATTAAAGAAGAAATAAAACTGGCCTTCTTTAGATGAGTTYAGTATCTGGAGCACCAGCATTTGTGGGTTCGATTACAGACTCAAAATGGCCAGAAATAAAGGACTTTCTCCTGAAACTCGTCAGTCTATTCTTGTTCTGAGAAATAAAGTGAAGATCTGGTACAATGCTGTGTACTACTTCCTTCACAGAACAGCGCAAACTGTCTCTAACCAGAATAGAAAGTGGAGTGGGAGGCCCCAGTGCACAACTGAGCAAGAGGACAAGTACATTAGAGTGTCTAGTTTGAGAAACAGACGCCTCACAAGCCCTCAACTGGCAGCTCCCACTCCACTTTCTATTCTGGTTAGAGACAGTTTGCGCCGTTCTGTGAAGGGAGTAGTACGCAGCGTTGTACCAGATCTTCAGTTTCTTGGCAATTTCAGATCTTCAGTTTCTTGGCAATTTCTAAAGAAGGCCAGTTTTATTGCATCTTTAATCAGAACAACAGTTTTCAGCTGTGCTAACACAATTGCAAAAGGGTTTTCTAAAGATCAATTAGTCTTTTAAAATTATAAACTTGGATTAGCTAACGCAACCTGCCATTGGAACACAGGAGTGATGGTTGCTGATAATGGGCCTCTGTACGCCTATGTAGATATTCCATAACAAATCAGCCGTTTCCAGCTACAATAGTCATTTACAACATTAACAATGTATACACTGTATTTCTGATTAATTTGATGTTATTTTAATGGACAAAAAATGTGATTTTCTTTCAAAAACAAGGAAATGTCTAAGTGACCCCAAACTTTTGAACGGTAGTGTATGTGAGGCATGCCAGGAATACGATTTTGCATATGTGCGATGAGTGGGTTTTACTAGTTGAGATTTGAGTGCGTGTTCAGTCATGCTCACACAGAAAGATAAAAGAAGAGATGAGAGGGGGCCTAGATTCATGTTTCCAGGATAGAGAGGTCGATGCCATCCCAAGGGAGAGGAGAAGATAATTTGTTATGGAATATCTACATAGGCGTACAGAGAAGGTACGGGAGACACACAGGGACACTGACACACAGGAAAGGGGGACTGGGAATGGATGGGAGGGGAGGTAGGGCCAGGACTAYGGCAGTGAGACCATGCAGCTGATATTAGGGGGAGGACGGCAAAGGAGATGGGGTGGGACGAAGGGGGAAATTGGGACCGGCATGGGGTCACATCGGGAGACAGCTGGGGGGTGGGAGTAGAGGAGAGGGCTGTGGCGTCCCCAGTAGGTTTAAGACTTGGTGACTGAGCAGGAAATGAGGGAATTAGCTGGGGTATAGGAGTAGAGGACAAGTGTGTGGGTTGACTGGGGTCCCCKGTGGGTTGAAGAGTTGAAGATTGGGGGTCGAGAAGGAGACATGGAAGAGGAGAGGTTGCTGGATCAGGCAGTGGGGACGGGGGTAAAGGTGTGAGGTCCATGAGTAAGACAGAGGACCATTAACTTGGAGATCGGCTGGGAGATAATGGACGATGTGGGGGTGTGGACTTAGTAAGACCAAGGGGGAATCAGGGTTGAGGGAATGATTCTCAATCGAGGGAGAAACTGGGAATGAAGAGATGGAGGAGCTCTCAGGAACAACGAAGCATGCTACAGGTGAGGAAACAAGACGATTAAAGAGAAACAAAGACATACAAAAAAATCTAACAAAATACAAAAACGTGTTAGCAACACAAGACAATTATGAATGAGAGGACAGAGGTGATTTTGAGAGATTAGGAAACAGGGAAGGGAAAGGGATTGGGAAGAGCAGAGATGACAGCACAAGACTCTTAATAAGCGCTTAAGAGCTGTTATAAGCTGCCCTGGAGGTTGGGCTGTGGCGATGGACGAGAGCATGAGGGGAGGAAGGTAGTCTGGTTTCACAGAGGAAGCTCTGTCATTCTATCCAGGGACGGCTCAGAGGAACTGGAGGTACTGGAGACTAGAGAAGTAAACAGATCTAGAGGTATAGATGAGTTCAGACGGTTGAGTCTATGGCTACTGCATGCATTAGGGAACAAAGGGTTTATACAGTAGTGTCCTGTTAAAGGTACAAGGTAATCAGGTAAAAACAGTGTCTTACAGAATGCAACTGGTTAGCATCATGGATTGTTTTAGTGTTTGTCATCAATTCATCTTTCAAAACCCTTCATGCACAAATGCAATTTGATTTTTAGAGGGCTTAAATAATATCAAAGTGGTGATCGGGTCATGTCAATTAAGACCTCTTTAGAAATGTTTTGGGTTTGACATGCTACCTTCATCATCAGGGTTAGTGTCAATTTAATAGTAACCCAGTCATTTCATAACGTGAATTATAATACATTTCCTGAATTGACTAGGTTAAAAGTGAACCCATGGTACTCTGCATGCTAACTTTTCCTCACACTCATTTGAGTGCATGTCAGAAAATGGGCATACTCAAGCTGGAAATAAAGCCATAAAACGAAGGGTCAGACATCAGCCTATCTAAGATAGGGTACTGTAGTCTCTATAGGCAAATTGCATTCAATAGTATAGCCAGGCAATTTGTTCTTATTTTTGCTACAGTTCTAATGCAAAAAAAAAGAGTGGCAGCAGAGGTAAGAGGTCAGCTAGATGGAGCTAAACTTTACCATCAGCCTGATCCAGGTAAACAGCGTTATCATCGGCAAAACTTCTCGTGCCTGAAATGTTACCATAGTCAAATATCGGCCCCTCCAGTAAAGTCACAATATCCATCCGATTGACTTTGGTCAGCACTCCAGTTAAGGCATCCGCTGTAAGAGAAACAGACAACCCGGAAGTCAGTCAAACAAAGTCAAGACACTGTTGTACAATATGGCAGTTGTTTGTACAATACGCACTGGTCGTTAATCCAGATGTTTTCATTGTCTTAACTCTTGCGAGGTAATCAATATAAATAGTTTACTATCACACTGCAGTGTGTGAAGATGGAAAGAGGATTGCCGTTGTCCTCTTCTCTTGTACCAGGAAAATAGGTCAAATTTTCCTGTACTGAACATAATGTACTTAGTAGTTCTAAAAGACTGCTGGAGCATGACAAGGAAAGGTGACTTCATATGCAGCTGAAAGACAGCTGCACTAGGAATCTTAATAAACATAGAGGCCATTCTGCTTCAACACACAGTACCAGTAAAAAGTTTGGACACACCTACTCATTCAACWGTTTTTCTTTATTTTTACTATTTTCTACATCGTAGAATAATAGTGAAGACATCAAAACTATGAAATAACACATATGGAATCATGTAGTAACCAAAAAAGTGTTAAACGGATCAAAATATATTTTATATTTGAGATGCAAAGAGAAACGACAGCATCATTACTTTAAGACATGAAGGTCAGTCAATCTGGAAAATCTCAAGAACTTTTCAAGCTTCTTCAAGTGCAGTCGCAAAAACCATCAAGCGCTATGATGAAACTGGCTCTCATGAGGACCGTCACAGGAAAGGAATACCCAGAGTTACCTCTGCTGCAGAGGATAAGTTCATTAGAGTTAACTGCACCTCAGATTGTAGCCCAAATAAATGCTTCACAGAGTTCAAGTAACAGACATCTCAACATCAATTGTTCAGAGGAGACTGCGTGAATCAGGCCTTCATGGTCGAATTCCTGCAAAGAAACCACTACTAAAGGACACCAATAATAAGAAGAGACTTGCTTGGGCCAAGAAACATGAGCAATGGACATTAGATCTGTGAAAATCTGTCCTTCGGTCTGATGAGATCAAATTTGAGATTTTTGGTTCCAATCGGCATGTCTTTGTGAGACGCAGAGTAGGTGAACGGATGATCTCCACATGTGTGGTTCCCACCGTGAACCATGGAGGAGCAGGTGTGATGGTGTTGGTGATTTATTTATAATTCAAGGCACACTTAACTAGCATAGCTACCACAGCATTCTACAGCGATATGCCATCCCATCTGATTTGCCCTTACTGGGACTATCATTTGTTTTTCAACAGGACAATGACCCAACACACCTACAGGCTGTGCAAGGGCTATTTAACCAAGAAGGAGAGTGATGGAGTGCTGCATCAGATGACCTGGCCTCCACAATCACCCAACCTCAACCCAATTGAGATGGTTTGGGATGAGTTGGAGCACAGAGTGAAGGAAAAGCAGTCAACAAGTGCTCAGCATATGTGGGAACTCCTTCAAGACTGTTMGAAAAGCATTCCTCATGACGCTGGTTGAGAGAATGCCAAGAGAGTGACAGGCTTTCATCAAGGCAAAKGGTGGCTACTTTAAAGAATCTAAAATAAAATGTTATTTGTTTAACACTTTTTTGGTTACTACATGATTCTATATGTGTTATTCCATAGTTTGGATGTCTTCACTATTATTCTACAATGTAGAAAAGAATACAAATTAAAAATAACCCTTGAATGAGTAGGTGTGTCCAAACTTTTGACTGGTACTGTAAGTCATCTCAGAATGTAAGTGGAAGGAGAGTGGAATGAGAGTGGAATGAGAGTGGAATGAGAGTGGAATGAGAGTGGAATGAAACCGGGTTGTGAAGCTCTGTGGTACACAATCATACAAGTGCAATAAAGTGAGACATGTGATATAATAACTGTTAATAGAAAGCCACAGGGGGTATAAATACTTTTGGGAGAAAGAGGGGCACTCACTCGTTGCGTTTTTACCGTCCCGGCTGACCCATTTCTTTAGTAGCATGAAGCTCTGCGCCGTCAGGGAGTTGGGGTTCTCCACTCGGATGTGGTTGATCTCGTCGACAGAAAAGTCCATTTCCCGAGCTAGCTCTGCAAACACATCAAAAAGCACATTACATCACATCAATTCAAGACATCCATTTCTATATCATACAGGCTTACTTTTCTCTGTAAATATCAATGATGTCGCACTTGCTGCTGGTGATTCTCTGATCCACCTCTACACAGACGACACCATTCTGTATACTTCTGGCACTTCTTTACACACTGTGCTAACAAACCTCCAAACGAGCTTCAACGCCATACAACACTCCTTCCATGGCCTCCAACTGCTTTTAAATGCTAGTAAAACTAAGTGCATGCTCTTCAACCGATTGCTGCCCGCACCCTCCCGCCCGACTAGCATCACTACTCTGAACGGTTCTGACCTAGAATATGTGGACAACTACAAATACCTAGGTGTCTGGTTAGACTGTAAACTCTCCTTCCAGACTCACATTAAGCATCTCCAATCCAAAATTAAATCTAGAATCGGCTTCCTATTTCGCAACAAAGCCTCCTTCACTCATGCCGCCAAACATACCCTCGTAAAACTGACTATCCTAACGATCCTTGACTTCAGCGATGTCATTTACAAAATAGCCCCAACACTCTACTCAGCAAACTGGATGTGTAGTCTATCACAGTGCCATCCGTTTTATCACCAAAGCCCCATATATTACCCAACACTGTGACCTCTATGTTCTTGTTGGCTGGCCCTCACTACATATCCGTCGCCAAACTCACTGGCTCCAGGTCATCTATAAGTCTTTGCTACGTAAAGCTCCGCCTTATCTCAGCTCACTGGTCACCATAGCAACACCCACCCGTAGCACGCACTCCAGCAGGTATATTGCACTGGTCATCCCCACTTCCTTTGGCCGCCTTTCCTTACAGTTCTCTGCTGCCAATGACTGGAACAAATTGCAAAAATCACTGAAGCTGGAGACTTATATCTCCCTCTCTAACTTTAAGCATCAGCTGTCAGAACAGCTTACCGATTACTGTACCTGTACACAGCCAACCTGTAAATAGCACACCCGACTACCTCATCCCCATATTGTTATTTATCTTCTTGCTCTTTTGCACCCCAGTATCTCTACTTGCACATCATCATCTGCACATATATCACTCCAGTATTAATGCTAAATTGTAATTATTTTCGCCTCTATGCCCTATTTATTGCCTACCTCCCTACTCTTCTACATTTGCACACATTGTACATAGATCTTTCTATTTTTCTTTTCTTTTGTGTTATTGACTGTACGTTTGTTTATGTGTAACTCTGTGTTGTTGTTTTTGTCACACTGCTTTGCTTTATCTTGGCCAGTTGTAAATGAGAACTTGTTCTCAACTGGCCTACCTGGTTAAATAAAGGTGAAATAAAAATAAAATAAACACAAGTATGCAGAGCTGCAGTGCAGGAAGTGTCACTCTGAAGAGGGCACTGTTTCCTCACAATAATACAGTGTTGATTTCTTGAGAGAGGGGAAAGCAGGAGGATAGAGGGCCATGAAGCCAGATGGCACTAAGACCAGGGAGCACCATTTCCTTACCAGTCCAGCTAAGTCCCAGGTGGTCAGCCACGATGGCCATCCGCAGGTCTGTTCGCTCACAGGGACTCTGAGGACCTGAAGGGCAGAGAACATCTATTAATCAACACTGTTCAGTATCTTTTCTACTGACTGAAATTGGAGTACAGAGGACTCTTTCCTTTTCTGGCCAAGCGTAGAATTCTCCAAATGATCTAAATTCATACGGAGTGTTCTGCAGCCTCTCCTCTGGGTTTGATATAGACATGTTTAATCAACAGGTTTACTGTGAATGTGAATTGTATTACTCAATGGGTTGGTTAGGCTGACAACACTTCAGATTTGGTTTCCAGAATGGCAAGAAAAGGCAGACTAAACACAATATGACGGACTACAGTGTGTTATTTGGACACAGGTGCTCTGTGAATGTTTGTGAATATGTATCCTCAAAGCAGGCAGTAATTGTCATAAGAACTATACAAACAAAATAAATTAAAAACATCGGTCAAAAGAGTCATGTACTCGTAGGAGCTCTAGTGGACTCACAGTTCTTAATGGGACTAGACAGTACACATGCGGACAACCTTTGTGTTTTTGCTAAGGCTAATTAGCTCAGTGACACAACTTGAACATGAAATAGAATAAACTAGAACTGCTGTTTTCAGTAGCCACCCTGCACAGACAGACAGATAGACAGACTCAGTAGCCGTCAACAAGAAACTGGCTGTGCCAGTGCACCAGTCACTACTCTGGCATGCTGAGGTATCTGACAACTAAGGGGTTGGGGGGAGAAGGAGGAGAGTCTGACAAGGACAAGTACACAGTACATAGATGACGATGACAGAATGACGGCTACTATTTTAAGAGAATAAACACGCCACAGGCAATCAATCACAACGACTTCATGCAACTAAGGTTTTAACAAGTGTGAAAGTTTTACAAACTAGGCTTGATCTCCGCGACGGGGGGCGCCCGAGGCCCCGCAACCTGACTGCCCTCCTTCCCACCAGTCCGCCTACTCCTCCTGCTCCTCTCACTGCCGGAGGCCCTGTCGACCTTAGCCCTTACGGACAAGGCCCCGGCCTCAGCTCTCGAGCCTCTACCAGACCTCGACGAGCGGGAGGGCTGAGAGGGGGCCGACAGAGAGGTGCTCCTGGAGGTGCTGTCTTCCTCGGACTGTTCTCCCTGTGTCTTTTTCTCTTCATCTGACAGGCGGTCGGCCAGCTTTAGCGTCTCCCCGCTAATGCCCTTAAAGTACTCGATGGTGCGTTTACAAACCTCGCTGCCGTTTTCCCTACTCGTCTCACCTGCCGAGCTAACCTGAGATCTGTTTTTAATGGAGAACCTGGAGGGTAACTGTATGGCTACTCTCTCCCTGGTAGACTGAGCTGTTACCTGCACTGATATTGGGGAGCTGGTTGTGCTGCTCTTTTTAATATCTTTGATTGGGATTCTAGACCTGGGCTCTACRTTGGCAATGACAGGCTCTGCTCTTCTCCTGACCTCAGCCTTGACAACCTGTTTGGGTTTTTGCTTCCCTATTGCTGTGCCTTGTGTACGAAAAGACCACCCTGGCGCTTTGACAGGCAGCCTAGACTTTTGCTGCTTCGTCTCAGCTTCCTTGATGGCTTCACTTTCTCTTTGTTCAGCCTGAACACTGCTTTCTTCTACTCTCTCTACAGAGTCACTACAGAACAAAGCTTCAATCCTACTGGCTTTCTGAAGTGTYGGTTCAGACGACGACTGCAAATTAAACACGACACTGCCACACTGTATATAGTTAGCCTGCACGCTTGAGGACTCAAGGTTATTGTTGTTATTGCAGTTCTCTGCAGGGTAATCTTTTCTTTCTGACAGCTTTGGGTCTGTGTATCTGCTAGACTGACTCTCCACTGACTGGTCTTCCAAGTTAATGTACTCTGCCATCTGACTTTCTGACCTCTCTGCCTTACATTCTTTGAGATCCCCAGAGTCTTTTTTCACTGTAATGGAGACGGCTATTCCCATCTTAATGGGGGTGCGTAATTTGGGGTCAACTTTAGAGGCCGTAATGGTGCATGAAGATGTGGTCTCGGCTACAGTGACACCAGAAGGAGCATCGCTACAGCCAGTGCCAGTCTGTGCAGGGCTGCACTTTGCTGATGTGCTGCTGTCTGTGGCAGTCTCTACCTTCACCCCTTCACCCCTCTCCCCTGTTTTTGACTGAGAGGTATTTCTTTCAACTTTGGGCTTTGAGTTTATATCCCTCTCGCGATGTGTCATCATTGCCGGCCCTGTGCTCAAACAGTCCAGCAAGTTCTTGGAGGGATCCCTGCCTGACTGGAAAGCTTTCATGATATCATGCACTGACTTGATTCTTCCATTCTCTCGGATGTATTCTCTTTACTCTGGGGTTTGTGGTACACCATCGTGTGGTAGTCGTGATGTGGGTCTCTTCCTTCACACGCATGCTCTTGGCCCATTGAGTCATCGTCCGGCTGATTTTCATCTGAAAATGATTTCGTTTGGTCCACATTGGATGCATTCAGACCTTTGGGTTCTGCATCAGTGTATCGAACTGCCCTTGATCCTCCATCATTGGTTGCTTGTTATCTTCAGGAGACTCTAACTCCTATAACACGAACAACCTCAGTCCTTGTCTCCGTGATACTGTGGAATATCTGGAAAATGCCTTGGGTCCCATGCCTTCCGCACTCTGTGGGGCAGAGGGTGTCCTTTCACTCCTCGTCTCAAAGCCACTGTCTGAGAGGGGACTCTTGTCCTGGTCATGTGAGATGTCATCTGGAGATTTCTAACATGGCATCAGGCCCAAATAGCACATCTGCTAGTTTACAGAGCTCCTTTTCTGAGCAGAGGACCGCATGTTTGCGGGTGGCATTTTCAGCTTGTGCTCAGGTTTAAGCATTCGTTTTTGTTTCTCCTCTCCTTCCCTTCTAACCTCATCGGATCTATGCTTTGCATCTGCAGTTTTTGAGATAGAGCCACTCCAATGTCATTTGTCAAATAGTTCTACTACCTTCAATAGATTAAAATCTCTGTCTGGTATAGGTATTGTCTTAGTTTTGATTGAGGAAACCACTGTCTCATATCTTGGTGGATAATCCAGTTGCTTGGCTGGGGTCCACTGGTGCTTGTTTAGAGCACTGTGCCTCATCTGTTTTATTCATTTGAATAGCCGTCTTGCTATCCTTGACCGTATCCTTTGTCAGTATCTCACTAACTTTGACCAGGTCCTGCTTAACTTTCTCTACAATCTGCAAGGCTCCTCATCCTCTATTTTAGCCTCTTTGGGAGAGTCAGACTGGAAACCTTTGGAG
>NC_036865.1:19630833-19719632 GCF_002910315.2 Salvelinus sp. IW2-2015
TGTAAACTACCCCCGGACTCTTACCCCCTCTCCCCTTGTCCCCTGATTTCCCATCAGAGGGATGCTCACCAATCTGGAAAAATTGAAGTCTCTCTTCAACAAAGTCCGCTTGCTCATGTCAATTGCACCACTGCGCGTCATCTCAAACATCTTCCCCTCGTGGAAGGGGAAAGGGTTAGGCTCGCTAGTCGGTGTGCTCTCGTCAGTCGGGGTTCTAGCAGGGGTAGTGTCTGGAGTGGTGGCTTGCGACTTGTCATCCACAGACAAACCGAAAGGCTTGGGATCTTCTTCTTTCGCTTTGGCATCAAAAACTCCTTCACCCACTTTGCTTGACCAGGGGTCAAAGTCTAAGCCTTTCGTGGCAACAGTTTTGAAGGTAGAGTTTAACTCCTCTTCGAGTTGATAGCCAAAGAGTTATCTGCAAGCCTTGTCTATCGCCCTGTCTATCTGGATGTCTTCCCTCGAGAGTGTAGTCCTTTTCATCTCCAATGTTTTGATCTGAGTTTGCTTTCCCATTATCCCCTCCATCCTCACTTGTGTGCTGAACTTGGTTCTGTTTGCAAGATGTTAGACATCCGTATCAAGTCCTCTTTCATTTCTGCCACGTCCTTCAGTATCTCTTGGCTGGAGGACAGTGGGGATGAGGTGGTGGATTTCAGGGCAGTCGGGGGCATAAATAAGGGGGATTTGACAGGTGACAGAGTTCTGGCAAAGGAAGACTGGGCTGAGTTTGTCTCAGCAGGCATAGTTTTTCGAGAGGARGAGAGGGCAGCAGCTGGTGTTGACACTTCAGGGAGCTTTTTAAATTGGGGCTCTGGCAACACATTTATAACTGAATACACTGGGACCGTCATGGTGCCAGATGTGACAGTGGTGGTAGAGTTTGGTGGGGACCTTAGAGTGGCATATAGGGAACTAGAGGCTGAGGATCTTATGGATTGGTAAGATGATGACGCTGAGGAGGACATGGACTTCAGAGTGCCATATCCAGAGGCAGAGCAGGAATTGAAAGTCTTTTCAACCTCGTCAAAGGCTGCATTTACACTCGTCGTTGCTGCATTGGTGGTTGCCTGTATCCTCTCCTGTAAGCTGCTGGAGAGTAGGGACGTGGGCGAGGAGGAGCGGTACTTTGTAGGGGATACTGTTCCATTGATCAGAGCTGCAGCACTAGGAGGAGTGTTGGATTTAATTGGTGAGGAAAGGGAGGAAAATATACTTAAGGGGTCTGCATTGGACCGGACAGAGGAGAGGCCAGGAACAGTTTTTATAGGAGAGGACGATGCTGTGGTGCCAGTGCCCACCATGACACCCTTGAATGGCAGAGTTGAACTGTACATGTTCAGTGAGGATTTGGGGGAAGCAGGTGGGCTCATGGCYATTGATGACCTCTCTAGCAGACACCCCACACCAGTGGTGATGGGACAGGTTCTAGAAGACAATGCTGCCAGTCCCTTGATGGAAACGGGGTCTGGAACGCTTCTGACTGGCGATGACAGGAGACTGGGGGTGACCTGAACTGGGTACGGGGTCTGCTGAACTACAGTCTTAATTGGGGATGAAATMGTCCTGTACGACCTGATGGAGGATGCTACGTCGCTGACTGACTTGATGGAATGGGCCGGTGAGCCGCCTATGTTGGACTTGATGGGGGACGCCGAGGTGATGGACCACACGGACTTCAGTGGAGAGGCATTGGGCGTGTTGGACGATGAACTGGAGTGGGAACCGAACCCAGACTTGGCTTGCTCAGGGACGGAGACAGGAACAGCCGACCACGCCTGATAAGATCTCGTTGAAAAGACAGGTTTGTAAGCGTAGCCAGTAGGCTGTGTTCTCTGCGAGCTCCGATCAGTTGTTTCTTGAATAACCAAACCAAAGATTGAACATAAATTCAACAAAAAATAATTGAAATAATAAAACAGAAAAACCAGAGAGAGAAAGTTGGCGTCAGTAGGCCAATATTAATCAAAGCAGTAAGAATAATACAATGGTGAATTTATGCAATGTCAATTACTATCTAAACAAAGGTTGGATGAAAAGTGATTTTTCYAGGTCAATGATCTGTCATAAATAGAAAAGATACAAGATAACACATGATGAAGCATATGAGGCAACGAAATGCTTGAGATAGCTAACAGTGGAGAAGAAAATATTAGAAATGTACCAAGACAACAACAACAACCATTCTAACCATGTGTGACTTCGATGTGCTTTGTCTGTTTGCCTTTTTGCTACAGTGCCTTTTATATGCTTGGTGCACTTCATGATCATATGTTTTCAATGCCAAAAATGATCCCACAATCCTTTTGGTAGATTATTGGTGCAATAACTGTCTCAAGGGTTCACTTATTGATTGGTTCACACAAAATGAAAGAAGGCCCTGAACAATCGCAAAGCCCATAAGAATGAGTTGTTCTTCAAAAGAAAGAAAAAGATACAAGACAATCATTTAATTTGACACAAGGTTCAAAATCTATTTCAAAATTTATAAATTAACATTTGGATGTTGCAATGCCAGTTGTTTTCCCACAAATGTGATGAGACAACAAAAAACAGGAAAATAAATTTCACAAAATGGAGAGGGTCTGCAAAGTAAAAGACACAGTAAACCATGCAAGTGTTGTCGTGGATGGATATGAATCATGACGTCTATGATGACAGTATGCAAAGTGCTCATAATTCTACACTATGGATGTATGGATATATCATAAAGGCAATATCTTACACTGCATATGAAGTTGTACAACGTTACTGATATTTTGCATCAATTGAAGATTTATGAAAGTAAAGATGTTAAACTCACTCGCTGCAGGGTCGGTCAGATAGCTGTAGCGCTTACGCAAAGCTAAGGAGGCAAAGGTATGACGTCGGTCTGGTTTTTCAGTCTGCAACAACAAAAACAACAAAAGATGTTTTAACATAAAATATAGATTGGATTTAAAGGCCAAAAAGGTATCTTCCCCTTTTTCACACTACTGCCAGAATTTCTCCCATTTTGTGGTTTTGAAATAAAATCAAGATGATGCATTTATATTTTCTGAAGTCCATGTTGTTGAGATAGTAGGCACTGCAGGTGACTGTGTTGTATGTCACCTTCGGCTGATGACTAAAATATCCATGCTTTCCTCTGATTGGATAGATTAAGTGTGACATTGGTGGTGCGATTTAAAGTGTATTTATCGCTCTAATTTTGAAGAAACACATGCAATATGTGATTATTAGATTTGGAGAACTCTGGTGAGATGTCCACAAGCTGACACTAAGAATGCACCTGATCTCTAAAATAAATGACTTAAAGAGGACTCACTCCATTAGTCATGGATGAATGTTCTTTTGAGATCATGAGACGTAATGTAAATGAAGGAAAACACTCTGAGCTATAGCTATAAAACATGAAACATTCATGTCATCTTTTGCTGACTAGGTTATGTTGAGTTTTCCTCATGCAACAAATAACTCATTGGTCTTGTATAGGTGTGAACAAAACACTGGCAGAAGATGGCTGAAACCACAACTAAGCTGGAGTACTATGCACTACGGCGCGGTTTATCCTCTATCTGCCATTCCGAAAGCACATGTACTGTATGTCACGCTCTCTGAAAATAGTGTGGAGGGATGGTGTTTCCTACTAGCCTTACCTACTGAACACATATGGAAAGAAAGATATGGAAAATAAGCCAGGGTGTGGTACACAAATTGCTCCACTTGGCTTGGGATGAGGACAATAATAATGAAACCCGTTGAATTGAACTGTCATTCATGCATTACACAAAGTCACTTGACTTCTAAGCAATGATATAGATCCATATCGGCTGCAGAAGCCTCTATATATCATCAGTCAAATAACAATAATCACCATACATTCATATACACTTTTGATGCTACCGTTCACAATAATAAAGCAACGGAAAAACCTCAAAGCAGTCCATGCGATGAACAATCATGTGTTTACCTCATCATCAGGATCAGACTCGATCATGTCCTGTTTGTTCCCAAGATGCATTGCAGAGAAGGGGAAAGATGACACAATGACAGCGGGTGGTTTATAATGGGTGTGGTTGGAAATAAACATCAGGAAATGAAAATGTAGAAGCTGAGGGCAGCAAACCATATGGGCTTGGACAAAACCATAGAATGAAATAGTCCACAGCCCACCAAAGATCCAGAAAAGCAGCAAAAAGCACAGCAATGTAATTCAGAGTTTTTGAACACCACATAGAGAAATGCCTCCATAATGTAGGTCTCTTACTCTCCCACAATTTGAGCCAGGCAAATGAGGAATATCATGTGTATGACTGAATGTGTGTTTTGTGGGGGAATATAATTGGCATTGGCAATAAAAGACACAAGCAGCAGGCATTCTAACCAAACGGAGGTCAACCTCTCCACTCTGGCATCGCTGCTGTTACTGTACTCGGTCATTCAATTCATTTACATGAGGATGACATGATATGGCCCAGAGAAGATATCATTCAAATATCCACCTACCTTCTTATGAGTTGGCAGTGTGATATTCAAATTGCATATGGCAGTCTGTMGAAGACCTTTAGTGGTTTTCGGCTCTTTCAAAAATGAGAGTCGACCACATGGTTCTTGGCCCATGTCTCTGACCTAAGGATCAACAACACATGTCCAATAAAAACATTAATTGATTTCTATACAAGATATACAATAGAGTAGATCAGGGCTATTCAATTATTGTCCTGGAGGGCCACTTCTGTTTGTTGTTTCTACCTGGTAGTTAATTGCACTCATGTGTTGTCCCAGGTCTGAATCAGTCCCTGATTAGAAGGAGAGGATTAAAACCTTACGTGTTTCGGCCCTCCAGGACCGACATTGAACAGCCCTAGAGTAGACTGACATTCTTTTTTTGGTGCTTAAAAAAGTAATACGTGCTAAAAATGGAAATGAGCATAGAGCTTACAACATGTCAGTAGGTTTGAAGGACGATCACACTCTGGCATACCTCTATAATAGAAAAGTGTGACCTTATTACATATAAGAAGAGGAAGAAAATGTGACGCTACCTTCACATTGAAAGGAAGCCGATTCTCTTTGAAAGAGAAGAAGTTGAAGATCAGCTGCTGCCCACTCTTGATAAGAGGAGATAAGTTGCCATAGCAATCCACATGGATAGGCTTGCCCTCCAAGACCTGTAAAATCATTATCAACAAGAGCATGTCAATTCAGATAAACCATGTATCTGTGACCTGTGTCAACATATTTTGTGTATGTGTGCGGACGAGTGTGTTGGTGCAAGTCAGACCCACCTCAATGTCTTTGCTCCTGGCCACCTCTTCAAAGTTCTCCTGTTGTTCCAGAGTCTTGTCCACCTTATCGTCTGTCATGCAGAAGCAGCGGAGGCGTGACTCCACAGGATCGTTCATCTTGGCAAACACCACAAACTTGGCCAGATACGGCACACAGATCAGCTCCCGGTATAGCTGAGAGGCCAGACCGACCGTCTCAGGAATCTGGTGACAGTCTGCAAGCCAGAACCTGGAGGTAAGGAAGAAACAGAGGGCAACGCTTAATATGTTGAAGCCAACCAGTGTCTTTTTGGCAAGGTTGATGGGGCCATAAACATTATAATGCATAAAAAAGCTTCACAAAACGTTGTTGATAACTACTGACCTAAATCCACAGACTTGCCAATGAGCGGATGGCTACACTTTCAATAGAGWGGCCGTATTATAACTTACTCTTGGAGTAAGAAGAATTGGTGCTTACTACATCAAATGGCACGTAATGTTTAGATGGATGATAGTATATTGCTCTGAGCTGAAATGTTCACCTCCATTCTATGCTCTAAAATATCTTCACCAGCTCGCACAAAAATAGTCACTACATATTTAAAATCTCCATGTTTATCAAATCAGAGGACATTCTGCAGGCTAGCAACCCTCTCAATGAAGGTCTAAGGTGTAAATCATATCAGTTTGGTCTGACATTGAAAAGTGCTGAGGCACATGACTAAAATAATCTACTGACTAAAGCCAAGCAGTGCTCTCTGGTAATATCAGGTTCTACAATGGCCACATGCTTCCCATCCTGTTAGAATTCACAGGACCTTATTTACAGTAACCCAGAATTCACTGTGGCCACTTAGTTAGGACTTGTTAGCGAGGTAAATCAATACCTGGGTAGTGTGTTAACTGGTTGGGAGCATGTGAGAAAGCATGGCCTTACCTGGCCGACACGTTTGTGGTGAAGGAAACACAGTCTGTGACGAAGGACAGCGGAGTGGTCCCTGTTATGTCCTCCCACTGGGCAGGAGATGTTCCACCTGGATGGAAAACCACGAGAAAAGACAAATCCCCATCCCTGGTTAGCCTCCTTTCCACCTACTGCAAACCCTGTCCTCCCATCCTGTCTCCAAGTAGGAGTGAACCTTGTTATCATTGAAGGTCTGAACCAATTTCAATGGAGGTATGTTCTCAGCCACAGAGSTTGTTCAGAACATGGACTTGCCTGTGATGCTGCAGAGGAGGCGCAGGCAGGGGGTGGAGTCTCCCCTGGGTCCACTGGGGTGGCCCTCTGCCGATCGGGGCGGTACAGGGATCGTCATGGTAATGGGCTTGTGGAACTTCCTCCTCCTGGGCTCCACGGTAACGATAGGGCTGAAGGTGGCCCTGTTGCCGAGGAGATTCCTCACCATGTCATCTGGGACGGGCTGAGCCTGAAGGGAAGGGGGAAACGAGGGATGAAAGAAGTGAATCAATGTTCTCTCATTTGTTTTAATTAGCATAATACATGTAGTACTGAGAAAAAACATTATCGTTTACAAGAATGTCATGTAAAGAAATTGCAAATGAAAGTAGCCAATTCATCATGAATCAAAACCATGCTCTTAGCCAAAACGTTGGGAAATTAGGTCAAAGCTTAAAGCATAACACAAAACAGAGACTAAAGGAGTTCCTAAACAGTACAGCTAACTGATTGACTTGATGTTCAGACCTGCAGGCCAACGCGTATCTTTTTGGTGAGCGCCCCCTGTGGGAAGGAGGCCTGGACCATGGGCACGGTCAGGCTGGTCAGAGTCCCACCCTCTGGACCCATGTGGTTACTCTCCTGCTTGATCCTGGACACCACCGCAAAGTACTGGGGGAAGTCCCTGGTGATGATCCGACAGATACGCTTCTTCTCCAGCTCAGCATTYCTGTCCAGTTCTGTTGGAAAACACATGACCAAACATAGATTGATGAAGGATATTCAATAAGTTATGTATGTGTGAATGACGAAGGAATGACTGGATGTGTCAGAGAGGGTATTCAATTATATTAGCAATGTTGACCTGTGTGTAACGTACCTTCGTCCATCCCGTTGAGAATGTCTGTGATGTCACTTGGATGGCAGTCGTACTGGTGTTCCTTCCATGTGTCACCGTTGTCGCTCCTCAGCACGATCAGCTCCCTCTCCTTTCCCCTCATGGAGCCGAAATGAGGAATCTCCACGATCACAGGTCTAGAATGGAGCAYAACACCCAGAGCTAGTTCAGAGCCCACATAGAGCCAAAATGGTGGATCTTCACATTCAAAGAGCAAAAATGAAATAGAGTTCCGTGGCTTCGGGAAAGGAAAAACCTACCCCAGAAACTGGGCTCCTGCGGGGCCGACCTCCACCAGCCGGCTGACCAGGCCCTCTCCCTCCACCATGGGTGGGGGGTAGGCCAGTTTGTGCCTCTTGGCCAGGCGGCAGGTGATGCGGGTGGGAGCCGTGCACTTCCGGGGCGGGATGATGATACGCATGCCGTTGCTTCGACTTCCTCTCATGGAACCCCCACGGGCATCCACCATGAAGCTGACCAGGAATCTGCCGGCGCATAAATACAAATATTAGACCAGGAAGTGGGAAGCGGGAAAAGAGAGAGAGGCAATAACCACTGACACGTGAGACAGACGAATCCCATGCTGTGACCACCTTACACCCAAACACTCCGAAAAGAGAGATAGTAGAAAGAAAATACAAGAGAGAGAGAGACAGAGATAGGATATGGTGCTTCGAATTCTCAAACTTGGCAGGTCTCACCTCTGACAATTAACAATGTCTTAGAACAACCTTTAAGACACTGAATCTGTAAAGAACTAAGAGGTGATGTAATAGAGGGTAAAGGGGAGTTTCCTGCCAAGATCAATCCCTCTGAAGCAGTGATTAGTGACTGATATTAAACACCTTCACAAATGTTTCACCCCAAGAAACTAAATTAATTCACAAATGAAAGAATGTGTTTAATACATGACGTGTTCCATTCTAATAAATAAATGCAGTTTGGGCATCCCATGAATTGTGGAAACTGGCACCGGTAGTAGTAAGCTATTAGTAGAGGAAACAAGGGAATGCTAAAGTGAAATGCCTCGTATAGTATGCCAGCTGTTTAGGTGCAATAAAGCCATAAAACCTTACCTAAGATAAAGGCACTATAATAAAGATACTGTACATGGCTGATCTGGCTGAGTTGTTACAGGAATAGTCTCTAACCTAACACCATACACAATGTTATGTACAGTGCAGTGGTGTATTTGACTGTCTACATAGTACTGTATGTTTGCCTAAGCTCGGCATCGTCTGTGTTCACTCGGCAGGCCTGCTCATACATTTGAGGGGCTTTATCCATATATGCAATGTCAGAGGCACCTTAGTGAGAAAATCCCAAACACATCACTAGTACTACAGCTACACAGCGCAGATGAGAGACCAGACCGCACAGATGACACGAGCACAGAGAGCAAAGAGGAAATAGTGGAAACTGTGACATCACGGTGACATCACCAGACACAATCATCACCTGGAGTCATACTGAGGGAGCGGGGAGGACAAGCTGCAAAATAAAAACCAAAACAGTGCAGGAGGCAAAAAACTAGATTTAGTAATACAGCACAATCAATTTAGTTTTTCAGGGTCTGACGTATTTCGCCATGTAAGGCAAAGGAAAGGATGAAAAGGGTGAGACTGAAATGGAAAAATGGAGGGCATTGGAAGGGGCAGAAATGAATAAACGCTTATGGCATAACAGATAACAGAAAAAGGATTGTATAACGAAAAGGACAAGACTGATTCCTGCACATACACTTCATCATATGCACTTCACATGAAATTCTAAGCAAACACTGCACGGTTCATTTGAAAGACCAAAGTTCACTTTTACAACAGCGATTGGCCTAGCTGGTATTCAAATTAAAGCAACTAGAAAGGAAGATGTCATCTTTTCACTCAACCCCAGTACATGAGCCCTGACAAAACCCTAAACACGATATCTTCCATCTGTACTGAGCCCAGGGCAGGACATTGGACTGTCAAGTACATTTCCAATAAGACTAAATCATGTAGTCTACAGTGCAAGTCCATTACTATTCATCCCTGTGGCTCAGCAAATGAAAATTTCACAACAGACTGCAGAAAGGAAAACCTCATAACAGTATTTCACTGCAGACAACTGCTAGCTGGGTCTTTCTTGGGCTGGTGAAATGGAGTATGAAGAGTAACATTCTCCTGTGTCTGGATTAGCTATAGTCTGGCATGGCTAGAGCTAACTGTGCCTGGGTGTCAGACTGGCTGGCAGAGGCCTGGTTCTTACCCTGAGTGAATGGGGCTGGACACAGTGTTACTGTGATCTATTGTGTCTGGGGTCCAGCTGTAGCGCCTCAGACACTCTGCATCGTAGTCCCGAGTTACAGCCAGGTGCTGTGAAAAAGCACATGCAGGAGGAGGGTCAATGGGTGAGTTATGAAGGAGACTTAATGGTTTACGACCTAACCTGACGGTGACACTCACTGATCTACAGACAGACAGAAGAAGTGATACCTTTTGTGACCGTCTACATTTCTAACACACAATAAGAGAATAAAACACCTTACGCCTACAGAGAAGTGATCTAACAGGACTCATACAGTCTCACAGAAACATGTTATTGTCATCTAAAACATTCAACATCACTTCAATGAAACATGCTAAATATGATTATCCATTTAACCACAACAAGTGGCAAAAGTCCAAATGAAACAATAATTTGTTTGTATAAAAATGAATCATGGGAATTTACAGTGACCAGAAGTCGCATGAGAAAATAAACAACTATTTACCTCACTGAGATGAGGACCAATGAATGGAATGAGAATTTCAGAGCTCAAACAAACAAACATGATTGAAACCAGAGAGATGGTCATAGAGCATGAGCAGAGCGAGGTAACCCTGTATTGATGTCATCATATACCTTATTGAGAGGGTCAATCAAGTAGGAAAGGTCTTTACAGACACTCTGAAGCTTTAGAGGGTAGATGAGAAATCACAAATGGGACTTGAAGAGCCTTGAGATTTTTCTACCAGTCCCTACCCACTGGGCACACGTTGTCTATTCCACGTTGGTTCAACGTAATTTCATTGAAATGACATGGAAACAACTTCAATTCAACCAATGTGTGCCCAGCGGGCAGTCATTGGCTAACAACTCATACATGGAGAAGATGTTGCAGTAGCTTTTACCACAAGATTGTCTTTAGCAAAGAGTGGCCTTTTAATGTTTCATAAAGACAACCTTACTTCTGATAAGTAGATCTGATTGTGCCACAAACATCACAAAACACCAAGAATGCAACATGTGATCATCATAATGAAACAGATAAACGACAGAGCGTTCTATGATGCCTCAAGCCGTGGAAAAAGCACAGGACACGTCGCTTTAATCAGTTTTTACGACCAAGTTTGAGGAAACAAATGTTTTACTATTTGAGAAAACAAGATTTTACACGCATTCCAATACAAGGCTCCTCTTTGACCCAACATATTTTCTTACATTGCAAGAGAGGTAATGGAAGTTGTGCATATTTTCGCTTTCTATAGTCACGAATCCTGGGAATTTGTTTGTCGAACATGATGTCAGTGAAGTTGCAAATATTATTTATGGTACATCAGGTTAATGTTGCTGTTTTAGATCCTGCACAGTGATCACCAAAACAAGACAAATCAGGACACTGCAGTTTGGTTTTCCCAAGGCAGCTGGAAACCTTCAGTGGCCACAGGGAAGTTTGAAACAGCTCTTACAGAAAATGTCCTACATGGACACAGCACTACAAGTGTCCAACATAAACCAAACTAACAAAAAAGCCCAAAATAGGCACGGGAAATAAACTGTTACCACAATCCAGGGGGAGGCTAAATCCATCATTGACCCCATCTCAGAGTTCACATAAAAATGTTAATCGTTTCATGCAATACCCAGAAACAGAGCAAGGAGAAGAGAGGCGAAAGAGACAGGCACAGAGAAACCGAGAGAGAGACCACAGAAAAAGAGATACAAGAAAGGGGTAAAGGAATGTTAGGAGGACGTACCGTGTCCTTGGTCGGGGCGAGGATCTCCTCTATCATCATGCTGTCTCGCGCGTAGGAGCTGCGGTTGAGGGTGTTAGACCTATCCGAACTGAAGGAGCGGAGGCTGGGGTGTTTAAATGTTACCACGCAACACAGCGGGTGACAATGAACAGCAGGCCCAAACCAAAAGAAAAGCAAAAGTAAAACAAATCCATTACTACATGCAACCTCCAGGGAACTTAATCGCACCGTACAATGTACCGTATATAGTGCAGAGCAAGATTAGAGTCCCACAGCTGGGGATAGACGGATAGGTAGGAGTTATTCAGAGATGGAAATGAGAGTGAGGTCAGTCAGTTTTAACAGAGAGAGACAGCGAGAGAGAGATAAAGGAGTTGTAGGTGTGTCTGTTTATCACGAACACAGACATAAGAGGTCAAATAGAGCCTGACTAGATGTTTCAGAGAGGAACTGGATGAAGAATCACTTTTGATCTACTAACAAACAATAAGGTGGTAACTATACACTACATAGAGTATGGAACTAACTCAATTCAATAACTAAAACATCCAGATTCGTTATGGTTATTTAGTTGTAACGGTCCCTAAAAATAATCTCAAACTACTTCGAAGTATCCTAATTCGTATTCAGTTAAAGTAATGTAGCTCATTCAATTAAATATTCGTTTTAGGATGGGCAAAGTTCTGTGTCTTTAAATTCTCAAATGACTTGGGATTGGCAGGTAGGGCGGCAGGCAATTCACACATCCGTAATAAAACACATCTGCACGTGTGAAATATGACAAATATAAGCACCCACCAAATGTGTACTATTTATCTGTGTTAGTTTGGGTGCTACAGAGATGATGGTCCTCTCTGTCTTACTGCATTCAGCTGTGCTGTGATGTGTTCCTGGTGTTGCAGACATACTGACTGAATGCAGTTGGTTGCACCCGTTGGCTTTTTCTCAAACTCTTCTTACTTGATTGTTTTAAAGGTCCAACGCAGCCGTTTAAAAAAAATCCAACTATAAAATCCTTTCTGGTTAACAATTAAGTACCTTAATGTGATTGTTTTTAATTAAAATGGTCAAACAGTAACAAAAATAGCTTGTTAGCAAAGAGCAATTTCTCAATCAAGAATTTTGCTAGGAATGTCTGGGAGTGGTCTGAGTGGGAGAAGAAAAATTCTGAGAGTCGTCTGGGTGTATAAAAATACATCTGAGTGAAAAACTAGCTGTTATTGACGGAGAGGTTTGGAACTCTTTCTTATTGGTCTATTAACTAATTTACCGCCTGGTTATGTCACCAGGCAGGCCAAAACTCCGTCCGACCAAAACAGGCAGAAATTTCAAGTGGTCTTTCAAACAGCTCTTACACTAAAAGAGCATTATCATAATTTCCACAATTTCAGAGAATTATTACAACCTCATAGTGTGGAAATATATATAAAACACGTTTTTGATTGCACTGGGCCTTTAAACAATGTAGCCATGTTCTTTTAGAATAAATGTGTGTTTAACCTAGTCACGAGTGTGGGACTGCACTGTGTATGTGTGTGTGTGTGTGTGCCCATGCGTATGAACTGTGTGTGTGTGCGCGCGTGTGTGTGTGGAGAAAGGGAGAGCAAAAACGCAGAGCTCAGCGTGTTTGAGTGAGCATGCTATTCAGCACAGAGAGAAGCCCTTTATTCAGCACTGCAGCTGAAGTTTCTAAGCAACTCCACTCAGCCTGAATGGTCTGGCATCCCAAACCTGCTTTGCCTACTCTCTCTGTGTTGCTGCCTGTGTTTGCTCTTCACAATTCTCCTCCCTCCCTCTTTATTACCCCTCCATCTCTTTCCTCCTCTCCGCCAATCTTTCTCTTGCCAATTCAATTCCATTTTGTTTTATTTGTGCAGAGTTGCTTCACAGTTACATTTTCACGGGTGCACTTACCAGAAGTCTCCTCTCTTTTCCTTCACTCCCTCCCTCCCTACTCCCTTACCCTCTCCTTCCGGCTTCTTTCTGTACCATTTCATGCCTCTCAGTGGCTTTGATCAATCTGCCTCTGTCCCTCACCCCTTCCCTCGTTGCTATTCTAAACACTGCCATGCCTATTTCCCTCAATGCATTCTGCTTTCTCTCACCATCTCTATTTCACTCTTACTGTCTCTCCACATAGCCTACATTTTAAGATGAAGCAGTGTTATTTGATCTGGAAAGAAAGTTAACATTTGCCTATCTGTGTCAGTTTAAAGAGTTGGTTGTGCGGATGATTGCTCTGTCAATCATCAGATAGATCGAAGGTAAAGTGTGTGTGTGTGTGTGTGTGTGTGTGTGTGTGTGCACGTGTCTGTCAGATAGGTCAATGCGGGATTTTTAGACAACAAGCCATTGAGGCCTTGAGGTTTCCATCTCTGCATACCAGAATGGGTAATTTTAAGGATTATAATATCTCCAATCCCTTTGTAAGCAATACTGCAGTACTATTTGATTGATACTGATTGAAAATGGACTGAAACATATTGATCCCTGGAAGTTACATAAAGTGACACCTTCAAATAAATTATAAAGGGGAGGGTGTCACCTTGAACCACACCATACAAAAAGATGGGTTAATCAACTCTAACCAAAGCACCTGCCATTATTAAGACATAACACAAAACAGTCACATTCATTTTCTCATGTACTCTATTCATAACTTGTATTAAATATTACTTGGTTTATTTGCAAATGATGAGGGGTTTATATTGACTGATGAGAAAATAAGGTGATGAAAAATATTAGTGAGCTCGAAAACGGTTTCCCAAATAAAGTCACCAAAAAACTCAGAGAAAGTATACCAGAAAGACTGACTATGGTTCATGGAGTCACAACGCACAGAGGATGAGTCAGGGGAGGGAAATATGTTTGGTGAAATGTGCTTTCTGCTCTTACCTGATCCTAGGGCTAGAGTGAGAAACAGAGAGTGCAAGAAAGAAAAAAAAGGAAAGTAGAAGAGAGTGGTGAAGAGCAAAGCATTTTGAAAACGTCCAAGCAGAGAGGTGTTTTTATTTTCATGTGACATCGATGCTCTGCTTTTGCATGGGGTATGCTCCAAGCCTGGGCTTACAGTCTTTCTTTCTTTTCTTTCTGTGTCTGTGTCGGAAAGTGTGTCTGCATTCGGAAAGTATTCAGACCCTTTGACTTTCTGCACATTTTGTTACGTAAACAGCCTTATTCTAAAATTGAWTAAATTGTTCCCCTCCACCCCCATCATCAATCAACACACAATACCCCATAATGACAAAGCAAAAACAGCTTTTAGAAATTTTTGCACATTTATAAAAAAATATATATAGAAAAATGAAATATCACATTTACACAAGTATTCAGACTATTTACTCAGTACTTTGTTTAAGCACCTTTGGCAGCTATTACAGCATCGTCTTCTTGGGTATGACGCTACAAGCTTGGCACACCTGTATTTGGAGAGTTTCTCCCATTCTTCTCTACAGATCCTCTCAACCTCTGTCAGGTTGGATGGGGAGCGTCGCTGCACAGCTATTTTCAGGTCTCTCCAGAGATGTTCGATTGGGTTCAAGTCCGGGCTCTGGCTGGGCCACTCAAGGACATTCAGAGACATGTACCCAAGCCACTCCTGCGTTGTCTTGGCTGTGTGCTTAGGGTTGTTGTCCTGTTGGAAGGTGAACCTTGGCCCCAGTCTGAGGTCCTGAGCGCTCTGGGGCAGGTATTCATCAAGGATCTCTCTGTACTTTGCTCCATTCAACTTTCCCTCGATCCTGACTAGTGTCCCAGTCCCTGCCGCTGAAAAACATCCCCACAACATGATGCTGCCACCACCATACTTCACCGTAGGGATGGTGCCAGGTTTCCTTCAGACTGAACCCTTTGGCCTGAATGCCAAGCGTCACATCTTGGTTTCATCAGACCAGAAAATCTTGTTTCTCATTGTCTGAGAGTCCTTTAGGTGCCTTTTTGCAAACTCCAAGCGGGCTTTCATGTGCCTTAACTGAGGAGTGGCTTCCGTCTGGCCACTCTACAATAAAGACCTAATTGGTGGAGTGTTGCAGAGATTGTTGTCCCTCTGGAAGGTTCTCCCATCTCCACAGAGGATCTCTGGAGCTCTGTCAGAGTGACCATTGGGTTCTTGGCCCTTCTCCCCCGATTGCGCAGTTTGGCCGGGCAGCCAGCTCTAGGAAGAGTCTTGGTGGTTTCAAACTTCTTCCATTTAAGAATGATGGAGGCTCCAGACATTTTTTGGGTACTGTTCCCCAGATCTGTGCCTCAACACAATCCTGTCTCGGCGCTCTACGGACAATTCCTTCGACCTCATGGCTTGGTTTTTGCTCTGACATGCACTGTCAACTGTGGGACCTTATATAGACAGGTGTGTGCCTTTCCAAATCATGTCCAATGACTCCAATCAAGTTGTAGAAACATCTCAAGGATGATCAATGGAAACAGGATGCACCTGAGCTCAATTTTGAGTCTCATAGCAAAGGGGTTAAATACTTATGTAAWTTTTTTATTTATTTAATCCATTTTAGAATAAGGCTGTAACGTAACAAAATGTAGAAAAAGAGAAGGGGTCTGAATAGTTTACGAATGTATGTGTGTGTGTATAGACTAGTGTGTGGCCCAGTCCGAGAGCAAACCATGCAAGGCCAATGTCATGAACAGAAAGGTAAGGGGAAAAGAAAGCAGCTGCTCGGTACCATACATTAACCAATCAATACAAAAGCAGAACATTTCCAGCACTGCAAAGAATCATGTCAGCAATATCTTTTCACCACACATATTCAACCAGTTTACTTTGCGATTCAAATAACAGCATAATGACACAGGTGTATCATAGCACAGTATACAGGATAGTACATGGTAACATAGTTTATAGATGCAAAACGTTATCAGAGAAAGTCCTTGATTTAGACATCATCACTAACTTTTACTGACTAAGCAGCCGTCAATACATTTGTCACATGGCTTTGGGAATTGGTGACATGAACTTCCGAAAGCTTCTCTAGAGATGATAAAAGTGACACAGCCTTATTCAAACACCCGGACTTGATTCATCAAACCAGGAACAGCTGAAATGAGTTCACGCTTTATATTGAAATTATGTGTTAAACAAACTCACACCATCCATTATAGCCTAAAATCTCATCTAACTCCTCTTTCTTGATTTGTAAAACAGTGGTTCTGTTTTAGGCAGTTTTTCCCCCATAGTGTGCTGCTGCCTGACACCGTCGTTGTTTTTAGTCAGTCGACCCTCCCCATGCATTTGCCAGCTGTCAGGGGCTCCACAATAGATGGCCAATGATGTGCTGTGGGTTATACAATACTCATCTAATGTGATTATGTATTTTCTCCCAAGCTTGCCAGTTTTCTACTGGGTACTCAACTCTTAGCCTACAGCTGGTCATCCTCTCTTTGAATACTGTAGTGGGCAAAAACGTATACATATCTGACCAAAGGCAATATGTATACSTGTAGGTATCAGTGACGTTGATCAATAGTCATTCTATGGCCCGTAAAATACTCAAACTGCTGAATCATGATGTCATGCTGAACCAAGTGGTAATAACATATCTATTACATCTTCATAACATATGTTTCTATGAAGGACACTTAACTCACCACAACTTGTTACAATTTCACTGCTCCCATACAGTATCATCAACATATCAGCACATCTTAAACCTGTGTGTATAGGATAAACAAACGCACTGGCAATGCCAAACATGACATCGCGGTCAAGAGCATATAATGTCATAATAGTGTCACATACCTCGCTGAGCGGACTCCTATGCTGAACCCCATGTAGCCCTCCTGTGGAAGAGAGTCGTCCCCCAGCTCCTTGAGGTCCTGGGGCCGCAGATATTTGTCAGTGTCGCCGGTCATTGCATCCTCACCTGGTGGAAAAGTCCCCAATCATTACTTCAAAGGCAATCCGAGCAAGAAGAGTGTTGCAGTACTCCTAGAAAAATCTTACCACCACTTCATTATAACAGGCCTCGGATAATTCATCAGTGTCACTCTGATAACTAGTGGGCCAGAGTACTAGGCCCTATGCTCAGTTGGTAGGCTACTCATTGGGCTATAGTGAAGCTAAATAGCAGCATCAACACTCATAGGTCTAGGCTACTTGAAATGAATGACATGGTAATAAATCCGTTACAATCTATTCATAGGCTAACGAAGTCCACTAGCTTGGAGATAGACAAAAGCTACTTGCAGCATAGCTCTTCTGTCCAGTAAAACCAAACGCAGTTTGTATTGACACTCAAGCCAAAAAGCGCTGGGTGTAATTAAACGCTAGCAGAACTCAAGCAGCAAGAGCACCTAGATTATCAAGGTGAAAAAAAACAGCAATCCTTGCCGCGACAATGTATCCCCTTTCCCCCTTCTGACCGACCCCAGCCTGCAACACATCAATCTTCCACCGCAGCCCCTCCCCCGGCAGCCCCAGTACCTCAGATAATGCCGCACTTTTGCTCGGATGGGCTACAATGTCGTTACAGCTTTTTGCTACATTGCAACACTGGTTCCTTCAAACACGCTCGCTTTCACACACTGACTGTAGAACGTCAAAAGGTGAGTAATGTTTTTCAAAGCCAATGCAGTACTGAAGGCTATACTGTACGTCATAGCAAGCAAGCGATTCTCTTCTCCCCTCTCCCAGCTCTCTCACTCACACGGCTCTCTCCCGCCTCAGCTACGCTGTAGCCTACAATAACTCGATTGCGTACGAAATGGCTTTATGCACCAGTTCCCTGTARCACCTCCATTCGACAACACTTCTCCATAAATATGGCCTTTATGACTTACATAGAAAAACAGCCATGTCTGTCAACACTCTTATTATATTCCCGTGTTTGTCTTTATTTTCCAATTATCTGCAGAACAGTTAACTCCCACCAATAAATCCAGAGAGAGACGAGAGGCGTAAAAAAAAATCCAATCCATTCATGTGGTTGCGGCTGAAAGAACTCGAAATCGAACTGTCCCGTTTGTCTGTCCTTCCTTCCAGCCAGGGACTGTCCGAAAGCCTACTGTAACTGCTGCAATTGTTGCTAGTGCAGGGACTGACTGCACCTCTGCCGCTGCCGTTCCGTCTCTTGCTGCAAACAAAGTTTAAACTATGCGGAGTTTTCCGGGTAGAGCACATCCCTGAGCGAAAAAGTAAAAGTAGAAGCCATTTAAATTCGCGATAAGAGGTTTCTTTGCTTTTCGGCTCAACTAAAGCTCATATCATTGGATTTGGAGAGAAAGTCCACCAGTCCGGATAGCATCTTCGTCAATTCAGGCTGAATTGCAACGAAAACACAGTGGCAGAGGGATAGAGAGGTCGCGTTTGAATAATGTTTGTGGTTTGTCTGTTGCGCAGTAATCTGAGTGTAATCCAGAATGTAAACAAATACTTATTTTAGGACACAGGATAAACAGTTTGGGGAGACTGAACTGAGAAAGAGTCTTTGAAGAACAACCCACTAGGTTTTTTCCTGGGGAGGGGGGTGGACAGGGGAAATCTGGCTGCAATCCAAATGGGTGGACCAAAACTGCCCCCCAAAATGGATAATTGGTTCATCTTTTTGTCTCTCAAAGAAAGTAGCCTACATATACCTCCATAAACCATTACTCCTCTAAAATCATGACTAGTGATCTCTTTTAGACATGGTGATCTAAGGAATGCTTAGTGGGATCAGCGTGCCACTGCACTCTGACTACAGCAGGACAGGAGTGACCTGTCATGGCCAATTGGATTGCCCTCCATAAGGTGACTGAGAGATGGCATGCACTGTGGACAGATTACAGGTGTAATGCATGGTCAGATGTAACACCATTATTCAGTAAGACTGTCATTGACACATTCCCAGAGGATAGGTTTTCAGCATAGAGTTTACATTACATGTTTTATCATTTATCAGATGCTCTTATCCAGAGCCATTTACAGTAGTGAGTGCATACATTTTTGTGCTTTTATGTACTGGTCCCCCATGGGAATCAAACCCACAACCCTGGCATTGCAAGCGCCATGCGTTACCAACTGAGCCACACGGGACCATATCTGCCTCTGTCAATCTTACACCTAAGGCCATATAGCAATGTAGTAAACTGTGAGGATAACCTCAACAGCTGACATGAGGTAAACTATTTGTTACCAATTTGATTATAGCATTACAGTATTGTATGAGAGGCCATTACAATGTGGAAAGCATTGAACATGGAGAGCAGTAAACATTGCAGTGTGTTGGTACTGCTGGACTCATCAGCCCTGATGTAGACACAGTAAGCACCATCTCTGATCAGTCAGCAGGTGTGGAACTTGTTGAGTCCAGCAGTATCATCTGACACAGAAACTCCACACCCCTCTCTACAGTTACCTAKGCAACACTCCATGGACCAATGTATCCATTTTACAGTAGTGTCCGTTAACTGCTTCCAAAACACTGGGTGACAACTGAAATGCACGGCAAAAAAGTGAAATCTAAGCAAGACTAAATATCTTATATTGTCTTATTGTCCCGCCTAGTTAAAAAGGTGAAATAAAAAATAAAAAAAGGTACTAAGGTAAAATATCTTGAAAAATATCTTGAAATAAGATACATTTCTTGTATTAAGCCTTTTTTAAAGATAAAATAAATAAATATTAACAGCCAATGACATTGGATAATTTAGCTTGGTAAGAAAAAAACTAATTATCACTCAATATAAGCTATTTAGGCTTGCTTAGATTTAACTTTTTTTCAGTGCATTTCAGTTGTCACCCAGTGTTTTTGAAGCAATGAATAACAAAGTTTTTCCTGACAACTACTCATACATTGGTATTCAAACAGCCAGCATAAGAGTGCAACTTGAGATCGGTAACCTGTAGCAACACTTGTCCCACACACTTTACTAGTTACAAGTAGTGTAACTGTGTAGTTACAAGTAATGTATAGTAATTTATTACTGTATTTTTACCCAAGATATTGAAATACCATGTAACTACCATGCATGGTATTTTGGCAACAAAGTTAAAAGCACCATAATGAATGTGGAGAAACTCAGCTTTACTACAGTAGGAAGCRCATCTTCTGAAAACACCAGAAACCCTACCTCTTCAAAGAGTCTCTTCAATAACCCCACAGAACCCCCCCCCCCCCCCCCCCCAAAAAAAGGCTTGTGAACTGACACTCTCACTTTTTTCCCCTTTTCTAGCTCTGACATTGCTGATAGCTACTTTATTGAGGAAAAGTGTACTTACTATGCCTGTGATATGTGTTTGTCCCACCTAGCTGTCTTAAGATGCACTAACTGTACAATGACTGCTAAATGACTAATATGTAAAAATAAAAACAAAATGTAAAAGGAAGGCCTGTCCCTCAAAGCACAAATTGCTCTAGGGCTTGAATACTTAGCTACATGCAGTGTAACCAGAATGACTGTGGATAAGTCACACCAAACAAACAGTATCTTATCGCAAGCAAAATAAAAGTCCAAAAGCTCAAACACAAATGTAATTTGTGTCCGAGGCTTACATTCTCTGCTGATTTACATTTGGTGACATCAACTACTGATATGTGGATCAAACAAGATACTCAGAGAAAGCTGCATTTCAGTGTAGGAAGCAGAGAGAAAGAGGTGGGTTCTGGCTAGCGTGTTCCAGATTGCCAGACAAACTCCTAGCAACAGCGGACAGTCAGTGAAGCAGCGTATCAGCAATGATGGCGAGATGGTTAGCTTTCCAACAGGTGAGGTGCAGGTGAAGGAATGGGGTTACGTGAAAAGAGTGAAACAAAAACAAAACTACTGCGTAGAAAAATGGGGCAAATACCTTCGTCAACATCTGAAATACAGTCGTCATTGAGAATTTCCGGCGCATTAGCCTTAGCTGTGTGATTTGAATACATACAGTTAATGGAATATTAATAAGGCATCAAATGGCACACTTTCACTAATATGAGATGCAGCAACGCATACTATATGAATCACATGCCTTGAATACACAAAACACAGGTTAACCCCAATCGGTCAACTCACTGTCAGCTTATGGGGTAATGCACGGCTTAGGTTATAAGCGAAGTTTTGATACAGTCATATCAACCACTTATACTCATACCTTCATCGTCAGACATGTCCAGAAACTCGTTCATGGTCTCGGGGATGTTCATTTTGTGTTTTTCTGTCGCAGTCTGTTGATAAAAGAGTCCGACATGAATAATGCAGATGAATGCTACTGTGCCCAGTGGCCCCTGATTGGCCCTGGGTGTCACTATTATTAAATCCCTCCTGACACGTCGASAGATCTATTTGAGGAGCAACAGGATATTCAACCTGTGCTTTTCACACAGTTAAGCATGTGAGAGAACATTCCTGGAATCACATGCAGTTACTCTTGTATACCGTTTCAGGGCCAAGTACTAATTTGAGATACGCATACAGTAACTCATCCAGTGATGTCATGGTTTGAGTTGTACACAATGTGCACACCTCATGTTAGGATTCGGCCCCATGTCATCAGAGGAATAAACAACTGTTTATTCATTTACTATGTACTTTCAGATCCCCACACACAGATACACACACAAGGTCAGTGAACTGCAAGCACATGGTCAGATGACAGAAACACATACTGTACATGGAGACAGACCACTAGTCTGCATTGGCATGTTTTTTCAACCACTAGGAATGCAAATCGACCGTTTGCTTTGCGTCACCATAGCATGCTGATCTCTGCTTGTGTGTTATGTACTGCAAACTGCCTCAAGAGTGGTACCCGGCCTACTGTTTGGGTGTGTGAACCTGTGATCAACACCTACTACCTGTACAGCAATGGAACACAAATCAAGTCTTCCACCGCTGCGGTGTCAGTTGAGATAAAGGCCTGTGTTCATGCCAGGTGAGTGGACTCTCCATTTCATGAGTTACAGTCAAATTGAGCACGAGAAGCAATATTCACTGGACAAAGACAAGCTGTAACATTGGGGCTAGGCCCCACTGGTCCACATGAAAATACATAGYCGAGCAGGCAGACAGACAGACAAACAAACCTACAGAAACATAAATATACAGACCAATGACAGACAGACAGAGAGACATACATGGCGTCTTACCACAGAGGTCAGATTCTCATCAGTCACTGGCCTGAGAGTGTCCACCACTGAGATGTAACCAAGACGACAGGCGATGGACAAGGCTGTGCTCCCGTTCTGCGAAGAGGGGGGAAAGAAATGATGTAGGTTGTAATATGTGTTTGTTTTTACTCTGTTAGTGTGGCAACATTAGTGCTGTATGTGGGGGTGTATTTAGTGCTGTGTGTGGGTGTGTATTTCTGTGCTTTGTGAATGTACAATGATACTGTATATGTATGTGTGTGTGTTTTCTGTGGTGAAAGTCTGTTTTTAGTGTGTGTGTGTGTGTGTGTGTGTGTGTGTGGGTGTGTGTGTGTGTGTGTGTGTGTGTGTGTGTGTGGTGTGTGTGTGTGTGTGTGTGTGTGTGTGTGTGTGTCTGTGTCTGTGTGTCTGTGTCTGTGTCTGTGTCCCATTACTATGTATGTACTGTATACTATTGTATGTGTCCTTGCTGTCTCTGTGTAGCCCTGCTGATCCAGGCCTCTGGAAGAGAGCTGCTGAGACAGCAGGTTTTCCCATCATGCCTCACTCACCACGGTCAGCTGATTGGCAGAGGCTCCGTGCTGCAGCAGCAGGTTGATGATGTGGGTGTGGCCCTGCTGCGCCGCCTGGTGGAGGGGCGTGTAGCCGTTCTGCAGACAGCGACAGAGAGAACGAGAGGGAGGGATGATAGTGAGAGGAAGAACGAGATGGAGAGAAATTGAGGGGAGTGGGGAAAGGAGGCGCAAAGTGAAAACATGAAGGAGAAAATATAAACAGGAGGATAGCAAGAGAGTGACGGAGGGAGAGAGGGACAGAGGGAAGGAGGGAGTGGTACCAAAACAAAGAGAGTGCTAGCGAGAGCCAGCGAGAAACACACAAACTGACAAAGGTAAATAAGCTCAGCTCACATGAACACCACATGGGACAGACTTTCAGTTGTTTACCTTTGTTTTGTCATCAACTCTGGCCTGGTTCTGTATGAGGAAGTCTGCCATCTTGACGTTGCCATAGTGACAAGCCACATGCAGCGGAGTGTATCCCATCTGTTTTACCCAAGGGCAAGGGACCGAGAGAGAGAGAGAGAAGAAAGGAAGATGTGAGCTTGTTACTTCTCGTCCTGTGACATCACAGCCCTTGTGTGACCAGGAAGTAACTAACATTACATATACACAAGTGTGACACAGAAATCCTATTATACAACAAGAACTTCATAACACTTCTCTAATAGAGACACCTGAGAGAAAATATGAATGAATGAACAGCCTTGGCTATAAACCAGTGTGCTGCCAGCACAACACAGTGTGTAACCTTGTGCTACTGCAGATCTCTCTCTGTCTGTGTCCCTGTCTAGTGAACGTGAGCAGCCGATGGGCAGTCTGCTGCATCAAGCAGGGGAGGTTACTGGTAGTGACGCACATACAGACACAAACACCTGCCACTCAGGTGTCTTCTAATCCTTTATTCATCCCACACCTGAGAACACAGTGCTGCAGCCAAGTGTGTGTGGGAGCAGGTGTTTATCTTTCCTTCAACATTTTATCGACCAGTGTATAGAATGGTGGAGACAATAGATACACACACGTAACATCAATACATTATGTCTGTAACTTCATTGTGTTGTGGGTCTTTATCACTATTCTAAACACATGAATTAACCATATACAACCCCTGGTCTATCATTGATAAGGAGAGTTTAAATCAAGGGCATCTCTCTGTCCCACAGTCTTTCACTGTGATAGTCTGTACAGTCTGTTCCCTGTGGTTGCCGTGGAAACAGCGTGACCTTCACCTTTGTCGAGGGGTCGACGTCCGCCCCCTGGTTGAGCAGGACTTCCGCCACGTTGACTTTGTCCTCCTGCGCCGCTAAGTGGAGAGGTGTGAGACCGCTCTGAAAGAGATACGCGCAATCGCACACACACATTTAGAATTCATTTTCCATGCCGGGGGGGTATCATAGCTTTGTCAAAGCAATGGCTCTTTATTCATATTTGTTTTTAAAGAGTCACAGGGATAGTTAGCTAGATAGGAGGTTGTTTTTAAAGAGTCACAGGGACAGTTAGCTAGATAGGAGGTTGTTTTTACAGTCACAGGGATAGTTAGCTAGATAGGAGGTTGTTTTTACAGTCACAGGGATAGTTAGCTAGATAGGAGGTTGWTTTTACAGTCACAGGGATAGTTAGCTAGATAGGAGGTTGCTTTTACAGTCACAGGGACAGTTAGCTAGATAGGAGGTTGTTTTGAAAGGACTTGGTAAATCCAGCGGCTCCTTTTGAACTCCTTTTGAAAATGAGAGACAGCTGTGGTCTGATTCGCCATGCTAAAGACGGCGCTATACAGAGAAGTGTCATCTGCCTTCAACTCATTAGGATGACACAGGCCCTCTAGGCTCATATCAGTGGGCTTAAGTCAGCCTGGCCATTGGTGTGTGTGTATGCGCCTTTGGTAACACATGTGTCTGTGGTTGTGCATGTGTGTATGTGAACAGTAGTATTCTGTATGAGTGTGTTAGTTTCAGTGTTGATGATGTATGGTCTTAAGGCCTATGAGTTATACAATTATAATTTCCACATAAGTTAACCCTCCTGTGAGGCCAGGTGAGAGTGTGTGTTTGTGGTGTGTGCGTGTGTGTATGTGTTTATGTGAATGTAGTACAGTGAACCGTTTGTGCTGTGTATACACAGTGTGTGTGTTACCTTGTTGCCCATGTTGACGCTGGCGTTCTTGGTGAGCAGCAGAGAGACCAGGTCCACACTGCCCTCCTGTGCAGCCAGGTGAACAGGGCTGATGCCCTGGCGGGTCACAGCGTTGGTGTCCGCCCCGTACTCCAGTAGGGTGGTCCCGATGTCCATCTGGTTCTTCTTGGCAGCTATGTGGAGGGGTGTGTAGCCATTCTGAGAGGAGAGAGAGACACAGAGAAAATGTATTCAGCACTCTATGTGTCCTCTATTCTAGTCTAGTCTATTCTACTACTATTATTTTTACAGATATGTATGTGTATGGGACCTCATTAGGGTTCTAGATAAAGAGATGATAACACACAGTACACTGTAAACATCCCATAGTCTTAGCTAGTTGCATGGTTTAGCTTAAGGCCTTGGTTAACAGAAACAACATGTTTCACCCTCTTCTCCCTTCACTGGACACACACTACTAAACAACAAAAGTCCCAGGCAGGCAGAAAGAGAGTCTTTGGTTGGGTGTTAAAGCCGGATCCATCCTAACATTCCCAAAGGGTTTCCCTGGAGAGGATCTTTAGTGGCGCTCCACTGGCGGTATGACACTACAGTGGGGCTTTAACTCCATGAATAGTCCTGGGATGCAGGGCAGTGGGGGTGTAATAGTCCTGGGGGTGCAGGGCGGTGGGGTTTGGGGGGGTGTAATAGTCCTGTGGGATTAAAACATTATTTTTAACAGCTTTAATGCATAACTGCTCCTAAGAAATCTCTACAAAGCTGAGACCATGGGTAGAGGCAGTAGGCAGATGTGGAAAAGCAAGACAAGCTCTTGACACCTACTTCAACTGTCATATAAGAAATAAGGTAACTCAGAGCAAGGAGTCCAGAACAGGGAAAATGTGCCTTTAGCCATTCCTCTGTAATATTAGTTCATACCTTGATAACAAGCATATCATACCACAGTTGACACAGTACGATTTCATGCTTTACACCAGATTTTATATTCTATGACTGTTTTGGGTCATTGACAAAGCTTTTCCAGACAGTATAATTTTCCAGTTTTCCATCTTGCGTTCCGTCTGCTGCGCCTCTGTCCGTCTGTCCTGCTGTCCGTCCGTCTGTCGTTCTTGTCTGTTCCGTGCTGTTCTCCGCCTCTGTCCGTCTGCTCTCCTGTCGTCCGTCTGTCTCTGTCCGTCTCTGTCCGTCTGTCTGTCTCTGTCCGTCTGTCTGTCTCTGTCCGTCTGTTCTGTCTCTGTCCGTTCTGTTCTGTCTCTGTCCGTCTGTCTGTCTCTGTTCGTCTGTCTGTCTCTGTCCGTCTGTCTGTCTCTGTCCGTCTGTCTGTCTCTGTCCGTCTGTTTGTCTCTGTCCTTCTCTGTCCGTCTGTCTGTCTCTGTCCGTCTGTCTGTCATGACTGAAGACAAAGGACAGGCAGCTGTGAAAGACATCGACTGTTTCCTGTCATGTGACTTATAACTCTGCATCTCCACATCTCACCAAGCCTAGGCCTCAAAGAGAAGATTTAGTTTATTTCCAAAACACTGGCACACTGAAAGTAGACGAGAGACACCGACTGTAGCCTGCAAACATAACTTTAAGAAGGAGAGAGGGGTGTGGGGGGAGATTGATTTTACAAGGTTTCAATGTTTCCCATTTCAAAACATTTTTATTGGATGTGAATGGACAACCTGGGCATTATTTCAACACTACAACAGGGCCTGTAAGACCGCAAGCCAACAACAAGGTGACCCTAGTCACTGGCATGGTCCACTCTGGCACATTTAGAGCTTTGTCTGATTGTTACGCGGTATCAACAGCAGTAACTAAGTTACCATGCTTTTTCTATTGGACCACACAGAAGCCTGTGACAGTCATGAGAAAAAAGCAGTATGAAGCAGTCGACTTAGCACTGAGTCCTATCAACAACGAGCACTGAATCCTATCACACACGAGTCACGATCATCACACACGAGACGAACCTATCACACACGAGCACGAATCCTTCACACACGAGCACTGAATCTTTCACACACGAGCCTGAATCCTTTCACACACGAGCACTGAATCCTATCACACCACGAGCAGAATCCTATCACAACGAGCACTGAATCCTTTCACACCAGCACTGAACTATCTCACACACGAGCACTGAATCCTTTCACACACGCACGAGCACTGAATCCTACACACACGAGCACTGAATCCTTTCACACGAGCACTGAATCCTATCACACACGGGCACTGAATCCTATCAGACACGGGCGCTGAATCCTATCACACACGAACACTGAATCCTATCACACACGAACACTGAATCATCAACACGAGCACTGCATCCTATCACACACGGGCACTGAATCCTATCACACACGAGCACTGAATCCTATCACACACGAGCACTGAAATCCTATCACACACGAGCATGAATCCTATCAACACACAACTAGACACTGAATCCTATCAAACACGAGCACTGAATCTTATACACACGAGCACTGAATCCTATCAACACGAGCACTGAATCCTATCACACACAACGCACTGAATCCTATCAAACACGAGCACTGAATCTTATGACACACGAGCACTGAATCACTGAATCACACACGGGCACTGAATCCTATGACACACGAGCACTGAATCCTATCAAACACGAGCACTGAATCCTATTTCACACACGAGCACTGAATCCTATCACACAGGCACTGAATCCTATCACACACGAGCACTGAATCCTATCAAACACGAGCACTGATCCTATCAAACACGAGCACTGAATCATGAATCCACACGAGCACTGAATCCTATCAAACACGAGCACTGAATCCTATCAAACACGAGCACTGAATCCTATCAACACACGGGCACTGAATCCTATGACACACGAGCACTGAATCCTATTGTACACGAGCACTGAATCCTATCAAACACGAGCACTGTATCCTATCAAACACGAGCACTGAATCCTATCAAACACGAGCACTGAATCCTATGACACACGAGCACTGAATCCTATGACACACGAGCACTGAATCCTATGACACACTACCACATACTAGGCTAGTCTACAGTACATCCATGGTTCTTCTTTGAAAGACAGCAATGAAAGTTAAATCACTTCTATCCTCTCCTGTTCTGCTCTCATCCTCGTTGGTTAAAACAGGATGTACACACTTCAGTAAAAAGTAATTGTCTTTAGAGTTAAGCCAATCCAAACAGGCCAAGGACAAGAGACAAAGAAAAAGCATATAAGAGACACACATGAGTTAATGGTTAATCAGTGTGTTATCAGCTGGTACCGTAATGTTTATCAGCTGGTACTATGGGCCAAAAGGTCAAAAATCTACCTCATGCCTGCTTTAATCAGATCAATAAACCCAAACCAGTATGATACTAGTCACATTATGCCTGATCTGGTGTGTGTGTGTGACACACGGTGTATGACACTGTGTGTGTGTCCGAGTGAAGTACCTTGGCGGCGGCGTGGGGCGATGCTCCCTGATCCAGAAGCAGTAGAGCCACTCTCTGATTATCGTAGTGAGCAGCTACATGCAGTGGAGTTAGCCCACTCTAAAACACACACAAACAACACAACGTTAGAAGGAGCCCAAACACCAAAGCACAAGGGAGGAAGCCAGAACATAAACAAAACAGGAGGGAAAGCTATGGAGCCGATGGGACCCAATCAGATGGGGACCAGTTTAAGCATGACACCAATGAGCACACAACGCTGAATTAAGCCCATCTACAGCGCATCCACACAACTAGCAAAATGCAGAACACTTCAACAGAAATATTTTCTACATTTTTTTTTATTTCTAGTGACATAGGCACCCTGGAAACCGAATGATGTTATTGTGTGTGCCTGACAGCCTGCATATTATTTTGCTGCAGTTTGGATACACCATCAGATGGGGACTTGTTTTAGCGTGACACCACCAAGCACTTTTAAAACCACAAACAGTTTTTTTATTCATTATGATACCTTCTTGCTTTTATATTTAGCACTTTCAGATGGATGGACACACAGACACTGATCTGACACATAATTAGTACCAGTAGGCTCCTCATAAGTATGATGTGTGTGTGTGTGTGTTGTGTGTGGTGTGTGTGTGTGTGTGTGTGTGTGTATGTGTGGGTATGTGTCTGTCGTACGCATCTTGTGTGTCCTTAGAAGAGGTGAACGAGTGCATGCCATAATGTTTAGTGGAGGAAAAGCATCTGCAAGCTGTGCCATCTTGAGAGAAGTCGTGATTTCCCTCAGTCCAGCTGCAGTTCCTACATTCTATCTTCAGTAGTGTTCTTTCCTTTTCAGAGGGACGGGGATGAGACTAGGAAAGGAGGCCAAAGGCCCACAGGATGACATATGACATCCATTCGAACAGAGGGGGGAGGGGAGAGTGGGAGGAGGGGAGGGAAGAAGGGGGAGGGAAGGGGGAGGGGAGAGAGGGAGGGGAAGGAAGAGTGGAGGGAGGGAGAGGGAGGAGAGAGAGGAGTGGGGAGGGTGGCAGCTCTACTATTTCACTCACTCTATTAGAATGAATGATATTGTCTCAAACATCACAACCAATCTCATAGAACTAGAAAGCAACTCTAATTCTATGGCCAAGCGAATGTTATTGGATTTCAAAGAGTTGCCGTCTTCCCACATCCCACCTTTTCCAGCTGCATCCGGAGAACTGCTCTTCTTCTGAAGAAGCAGGCTGGCCACTTCCATCTTCCCATACTTGGCTGCCACGTGAAGAGACTGAACCTTTCTGTAGAAGACATCAGGAGACACATCATCAACTTGAGACAGCCAGGGAGAACAGAGCTGCCTCTGGCAACCTAACTGACAGGGAAAAGTCTAAATGGATTCTTGGACATTGTAAATAATCTTAGAGTAGGGTCTCGTTCACTTTATCTTCATGGCCATGTGGAAAGTAAGTATGGGTGGACAAGGTGTTTGTCTTGCTCAGTGGGATGTTTCACCCTGAGAGAATATGTCACTGGGTCTGTTTCTCATATCCTATTCTCATCTATAAAAGGATAGCGCATAATGTGATCATGTTAATCTTGGCGTCCCTCTTTGTTAAGTCCCTCTGTGTTAGGAAAAGTATTTTAAGACATTAGGTCATATTTTCCAGAGTGATGTGGAACTCCCACAGATAACTCCCATTTCACACACAGCAACGTTTGGCCTAATTGTCCTTATGTCGTAATTCACGCTCCATACTGCCATGTGATTTGATATCCTGTTTTGGCCAACTTTTCTTCAGATGCCATTGTTTATTTTCTAACATCTCCAAAGGTATTCTACTTCTTGGTCCAAAGAGGATCCTCCGATCCTCCATGGTGTTATTGTTAAAACAAGTGTTTTACACTGACAAAGCCAAATGGAACAAAATGACTGTGTGTTCGGTTTGATGCTCTCCTCTGCAGTCACTGTACTGTGCAGTACCAACACAGCCAACCACTGGACAGCTGTGACCTGACGCATCTCTCTGGACAGCTGTCTAAAGGGATCCTGTCCCCTCATTATACAGTGCTGTGTTTTTAGAGACAGACAGACAGACAGACAGACAGACAGACAGACAGACAGACAGACAACAGACAGACAGACAGACAGACAGACAGACAGCAGACAGACAGCAGACAGAACAGACATACAGACAGACAGACAGACAGACAGACAGACAGACAGACAGACAGACAGACAGACAGACAGACAGACAGACAGACAGACAGACAGACAGGACAAGACAGACAGACAGACAGACAGACAGACAGACAGACAGACAGACAGAACAGACAGACAGACAGACAGACAGAGACAGACAGACAGACAGAGACAGAGTGTGAGAGAGAGTGGGCGAGAGAGAGAGAGCGGAGAGATAGAGGCACAGTGGGGTTTACCCTTCATTAATCTATTCCTCTGACAGGGTGTCACCTTCAAGGACATCCTTCTGCAATATACACTGCCACATTATACATGCGCACACACCAATTCCCCAAAGTCTACGAAACACTCTTCTTTGACCTTCAAGAAGWTCATACAGATGTAGGATCTTAATTTGATCACTCTTTTGTTGGTGAGAATTTTCCTGCACCGCAGGAGCTTTGTGATTTACATAAATTCACTGAAAACCCATACTAACACATGGTTATATTAACAGTATTGCACWTTTCATGTAGACTGTTTTTGGCCAGCTAATAGCCTAACCACCGATCAAGCAACATTACGGACTAAATGTTCAAACCCTGTTGCTGCAGGATTATTTGTCTGTAACAATARAGGTCAAAATAAGATCCTACATCTGTAGCTCAATTATGTGTGTGGAAGCGCAAGGAAATTAGCTTCCATGTCATTTTCATCCTGATAAGGTTTAGGAAATGAACAAGAAACACCAGTGGTGAGGAACAGCGACTTCAAATTACTATTATTCTCCAATCAATAGTAGTAATGTGCAATCCACACTGTCCTTAGCCTGACTCTGCTGATCATCAACTGACTAAACCACCATGGTTGAACTGATAATAATACATGTAATTCTTTATTTGTGAGTGCTGGCTTTTCATTTTCTGGTTGGACCCTAACTCAATCACACTGACCTTAGTGGAGGCTGACAGCGATGCACCCTGGTCCAGCAGCATGGCGGCTACGTCCTCGTGCCCTTCGCGGGCAGCCAGGTGGAGGGGTGTGTAGCCTGACGTGGTGGCAGCGTTAGCAGAAGCCCCCCTCTGCAGCAGCTGCTGGACGATGTCGGCCTTCCCCAGCCGGCTGGAGATGTGCAGCGCCGTCTGGTCGTCCTGGAGGGAGACAAACACTATTATACTCTGTCTATTCACTTCACAATGTAAAAAAAGTGACACCACATCGTTTCACAGCCCAGTTAGACAACGAAGGACTCCCTGACCCCTAACCTCTGCTCACCTTGGCCTTAGTCTCCACCTTAGCTCCATTCTGCAGCAGGTATCGCACCACGTCCGCCTGACCCGCCCGGGCTGCCATGTGCAGCGCTGTCTCGCCCCTCTGGAAAACACACACACACGTTTGTTTTACTATCCTTGTGGGGACCAAACAATTGATTCCCATTCAAAATCCTATTTTCCCTCACCCTAAAACTAATCTTAACCATAGCTTTAACCCCAAACCCCTAACCCTAAAATTGCCTTTTTCCTTACGAGGACAGGCGAAATGTCCCCACTTGTCCGAATTCTTCTTGTTTTACTATCCTTGTGAGGACTTCTGGTCCCCACTAGGATAGTAAAACACACACACACACACACACACACACACACACACACAACACCACACACTCACGCACACACACACACACACACACACACACACGTAACCTGCATGGTATGTATTACTCTATTTTGACTAGCTAATTGTTTTGGGTTTAACTTCTGAGTTAAACCCAAAAAAAGCTGAGTGTAGTGTAACACCTACCACGTTGGTGGTGTTGGGCGAAGCGCCGTGATGCGTCAGTGAGTTGACAATGTTCTCATGTCCCATGAAAGCTGCCACGTGAATAGGAGTGAGTCCAGACTGCAAGAAAATCACAATGATAGTCAACAATCAATAGCCTGGGTTCAGCTGTACCTACAGTATGTCTTAGAGTAAGGGAAACACACAGCTGTACCTAAACAAAATGATTCATTGTCTATGATCTTTGACGTTCCCAGCCCAGTCTGTTCTTCCTACCCCTAACGCCCTGTGTTACCCCAGGCACAGCCCAGCTCTCTAACCCTAGAGTACCTCTGTCACAGCCTGGATCGATGCTCCGTGTTTCAGCAGCAGTTCCATCACTTTGATTCTGTTCTTCTTGCAGGCGATGTGAAGCGGGGTGAAGCCGTTCTATAAACAAAAACCACTCAACTCCTCAGGTATTTTGGCACAGGTTTTAGTTTCTAAGGAAAACAGCAGTTTCCTTTTACCCCTATTTTTTCTGTAGTATAAACATGTGATAGAGGAACATCTTATTGTTAACCTAACTGAGTTTTATGCCCCAATAGTGTTACAACGGTCCACACAGTTTCTTCTTGCCAGTAAACCTCAGTCACCACACCCATGGTTTCAGTCACCACAAAGCATGACAACATACTTAGTGATGTGTGCCAAGACAGTCTTTTCTCTCAAAACACACACACATACACACAGGCGCGCACACATACACTCTCAAACACACACAACGTAGCTCTGCAGATTATCAAACCTAAGCCATTTGAAGGGAGTATGTACAGTGCATTCGGAAAGTATTCAGACCCTTTCCCTTTGTCCACATTTTGTTTCATTACAGCCTTATTCTAAAATGGATTAAATAAAAACATGTCCTCATCAATCTACACACAATACCCCATAATGACAAGGCAAAAACWGGTTTTTAGACATTTTTGCAAATGTATAAAAATAAAAATAATTACATTTACATAAGTATTCAAACCCATTACTCAGTACTTTGTTGAAGAACCTTTGGCAATAATTACAGCCTCGAGTCTTCTTCGGTATGACGCTACAAGCTTGGCACACCTGTATTTGGGGAGTATCTCCCATTCTTCTCTGCAGATTCTCTGAAYCTCTGTCAGGTTGGATGGGGAGCGTCGCTGCACAGCTATTTTCAGGCCTCTCCAGAGATGTTCGATCGGGCTCTGGCTGGGCCACTCAAGGACATTCAGAGACTTGTCACGAAGCCACTCCTGCGTAGTCTTGGCTGTGTGCTTAGGGTCGTTGTCCTGTTGGAAGGTGAACCTTCGTCCCAGTCTGAGGTCCTGAGTGCTCTGGAGCATATTTTTGTTTCTCATGGTCTGAGAGTCCTTTAGATGCCTTTTGGCAAACTCCAAGCAGGCTGCCACATGCCTGTAATGGAATTTTAATGTTTGTGCTTTTCTTATAACTAATTTCTGTGTTAAATTTKTGTGGTGTTCTAATAATCAAATTCTGTGTTCATGCAAGTGACTGATTTAACAAATCCTCACTTATCAGTATCTGCAATTTGGCAGTACGCCCAGACCTTGTTTTGAGAACGAAAGATATCTCAGTTTCAAGGTCTCAGCTTAGAGAGGAGAAGCCTCGTGAGGTGTTGGTTTGTCAAATGTTATGAACCAGTATTGGTCAGTCAAATGAATGAAACAAAACGGTAATGATTAATTAATTTACTAAATCATGCAAATATAACTTGTCTGTGTATAGCCGTATACAAGACAACTGCTGGGACTGCCCAAGCAGAGCTTCTGATTAACATGTGTACTATGGTGCATTGAGTTGGTTGGAACCTCTCTAGCTTGATGACAAATAAAGGATGATTTATTTAAGACTGACTTCGAGTGTCCCTCTACAGGAATTTACACGACATGCCTTTTACCGAGGAGTGGCTTCCATCTGGCCACTCTACCATAAAGGCCAGATTGGTGAAGTGCTGCAGAGATGGTTGTCCTTCTGGAAGGTTCTCCCATTTCCACAGAGGAACTCTGGAGCTCTGTCAGAGTGACCATCGGGTTCTTGGTCACCTCCCTGACCAAGGCCCTTCTTCCCCGATTGCTAAGTTTGGCCGGGTGGCCAGCTCTAGGAAGAGTCTTGGTGGTTCCAAACTTCAACTTCTTCTATTTAAGAATGGAGGAGGTCACTGTGTTCTTGGGGACTGTAAATGCTGCAGAAATGTTTTGGTACCCTTCCCCAGATCTGTGCCTCGACACAATCCTGTCTCGGAGTTCTACGGACAATTCCTTCGACCTCATTGCTTGGTTTATGCTCTGACAACTGTGGGACCTTATATAGACAGGTGTGTGCCTTACCAAATCCTGTCAAATTAACTGAATTTACCACAGGTGGACTCCAATCAAGTTGTAGAAACATCTCAAGGATGATCAATGGAAACAGGATGCACCTGAGCTCAATTTCGAGTCTCATAGCAAAGGGTCCGAATACTAATGTAAATACGTAATTTTTTTAAACCTGTTTTCGTTTTGTCATTATGGGGTATTGTGTGTAGATTGATGACATTTAAAAAAAAATGTAATCAATTTTAGAATAATGCGAGCTCTAAGAATCTAAGAATTGTTGTGAATGGTACAGTACTGAAGGACGGACGTGCATTGTCACAGCTCTGATGACTTTTATCAGTATGAAAAGGGGAAGTTACTGCAGTCAGGAAGTGAGCCTGGCTGAAGAAAAAGACAGTTGCCGACCCCACCCAGGGGCTGAGGACACAAACAGACAACTCCTGGAACAATAAACAAGAGCAGTCAGCAGAATGACGGGACGAATCCGTCCCACCTTCTCCCACCTCTCAGGTCGCAGTTTCACGATTCTGTGTGCACGGAAATGCTGCTATGAAAGATACCCACAGCAATTACATAGCTAAATAGCAAACAAAAGGAGACCACTGAAATGTGGACCGGTGTCATGTGGCACTGAAAGCTGCTTTTTAACTAACACTTACGGTGGTGCTCTATTCATTATGCTGTCTATAAATGTCAATTTCTAACTAAAATGGACAATAGTATTTTGAACTTGTACACCCTGACTTTCTCTCCACCCCTTTCTCACCAGTGCTTTAGCGTTAGGGTTGGCCTTTTTGTCCACTATGAGCTTGGCCACTTTGTAGTGTCCACAGTGGGCGGCCACGTGTAACGCTGTCAGGTAGTCGTTGGTGACATCATCAACGGGGACATCGTTCTGAAGGAGGAGCTGGACACAGTTGATGTGGTCGCCCTGAGTGGCCATGTGCAGGGGGGACAGCCCGTTCTGAAAGGGTTACAGACATAATGGTATGTCAATGTTCTGTAGCAGCTGAAAATGTTAGACTACAGCAATGTTCTGTGACAATCACAATTCTATCAGTGGTAGGAGATATTGGCAAACACAACTTTAGATCAATGCTCTGCAAATGTTACCTGGATGAACATGTGTTTAACAATAAGGTAGATGCAAGTGTTATCATTTTAGTAACCAAGTATATGTTAAGAGAAGGCACTACCTTTGTCTTGGACAGAATGGGGGCTCCGCGGTCCAGCAGGATCTCAACCACTTGTTCATGACCGCTCCTTGCTCCACAGTGAAGAGGTGTCAGTCCGTCCTACACACAACAACACAGTCAATAAGAACACAGAGCGGTGGAGCTTATGAAACATTCAGCCCACTATGGACTGAATGCAGAAAAGCGCATATCTTGATAATATTTAAGTGAACGCATACATACTGTAATAGAACAGAGTTAAAAAATATAACAATGACAAAGTAGTGCATGTTAGGTAGTTAGGTATATACATGACAACATGCCTACTGCTACCACTAACAACAAGTCCTGTAGGCCTCATATAGAAGGGAAGGCCCTCATATAGACATATATACACAGTGCTGTATTTCATTTGCAGGTTGACGTTTATTGTCATGAGTCTTGCCATGGAGGCAGAACTGAGCGATTTCCTCTAGATGGGCCAGCTGCAAAGTCAAAATTGGCTTTATTGTTCAAATTCATGAAATCAAAAATGTGCTTTTTGGTTTTAATTTAAGGGTAGGGTTAGGCATCAGGGTTAGCTGTGTGGTAAGGGTTAAGGGTAGGGTCAGGTTTAAAATCAGATTGTATGACTTTGTGGCTGTGCCAGCTAATGACCACTCTGCAGAGCTGCCTCCAGTACATGAGTAATCTCAATAAATGCTAACCTGCATTTAATTCTGTGAAGGCACTCACCTTGGTCTTGGCATCTATTTTGGATCCTCTGTCCAACAACAGTTTGACCATGTTACTATTTCCTCTTTTAGATGCCACATGGAGAGGTGTGATGTCATTCTGTTACAACACAGAGAGGAGGTATGAGTGAGCCACACAATACAGAACTGTGAATATTATTTGGATGTCGTCCATATGGTAATACTTAGTCCTGTGAGTAAAACTAAACAGCATCTGAATCCAGTAACAGAAAGATGCCAGCGTTCTATTGTACAAAAACATAATCATTTTACAAACAAACAATAATTTAATAAGCTAATATTCAAAGTATTCTGAATGGTATGTGTGGTGTGTTTAACTAAGGGGGTGTAAAGCTGTCCATTGTTGAGTATTATTTATAAGCCATCTCTTGTGTAATTTACTGTGGAGCTAATCATTAATTACTGTCGACTTCAAACAGAAACACAAACATTACAGCCAGATGCTGCCGTTTCATATAATTACAGGCTGTCTCTGATGCCCATTAAGCTAACCTCTAACGCTGTTGGGTCTGTTGTTACACTCGTTGTTATGTGTTGTTATGATTGCAACACTATCACAATATGACATGAGTACAGGCTGTGGGATGGGTGTGTGGGGGAGGTTCTGAGCATTGTGTGAGTAATTTGGGTTGTTGTGTAAGACTGTTGTGGGTATTGCTCCATAGAGTGTAGTGGACTGTTGCTAGTAGCTCCTCCTGTCCAGCAGAGGGCGGAGCAGCATTACCCTGGCCATGAAGTCCACAGCTCCCCCTCGATTCAGCAGAAGCGTGGCCACGTTGATGTTGCCATAGTGAGCAGCGATATGGAGAGGAGTGAAGCCACTCTGAGGAGAGCAGAGCACACAAACACAACGACACAGGAGTCAGAGACAACCACGGGACTGATATCACTCTCTCAAATTACACTCGCGGAAGTTTACAGGCTGCTACTGTACACATCAACAATTCTCACTGTGGCAGAGCAACTCTTTGTTTTCAAAACCCAAACACAGATCCTGCCGACTAGAATGTGAATAGTAGCCTATGTTGACGTTCATATGACATACCATTCCAAGAGATCATGAGCTTTCATGATTATTTCACCCTTACCACAGTGTTATACTGGACCATAACACGTTACCTACCACACAATAAGGATAGACACAGTGGTATGAAGTCCCCAGTTACAGACTGTAGTTTATGTAGAATTTCAACAACAGCCAAGAGGCCTTGTTGTGTCAAAGCACAAACGTACCATAAATAGGTTACGTCTTCACATGTGAATGTAACGTATATCGTTCAATGGTGATTTCCTAATGAAACCATGGCTTAGAGGGAAACAGCTGTCTAAGCAAGAGGAATATAATGGGAAAGGGCACATCAGGGAGGTACTTTTAGATAAAGCTATCCAATCAGAGAGATACTTTTAGATAAAGCTATCCAATGAGGGAGATCATTTAAGATAAAGCCAATAATCCTGCACAAAGCAGGTGGTCACCAAAGCTTCCTGCACATAAACCACTAAAGTTGTGAGCATTATAAAAACTGTTCTATTTCTATTCTAAAAGGATAAACAAATCAGCTTGACCTCTGAGGTTTCATACAAATAAGAGATAGTTCTGCATTAAACACTTCTTAATCATAAACTGTGTCAATATCTCTGTCATTCACCATACGACACAGATGGTTCCATTACATTTAAAACACATTAGGAGTTAATCCAAATATCCAAACTATTGAATGGCAATGCTTTTAGCATCTACTATCATGCAGTGCAGTTAAGGCTCAAATATCTACATGTACAAAGCCAAGTAAAGATACTAGCCATGCCGGCCAAAACAGGCATTCTGAGAGGGCAGTCCTCTCTGCCATAATTTGGTGTGGTGGAGTCCTTCTGTCATTTTTACTTTGGAAACAGCACCAACAAGAGGTAACTCATGTCCCATGCACTATGGAGGTCCGGGAGGTTAAGATATACAGAACCAGTCAACAGTTAGGACACACCTACTCAAGGGTTTTTCTTTATTTTTACTATTTTCTACATTGTAGAAATAATAGTGAAGACATCAAAACTATGAAATAACACACATGGAATCATGTAGTAACCAAAAAAGTGTTAAACAAATCAAAATATATTTCATATTTGAGATTCTTCAAAGAAGCTACCCCTTTCCTTGATGACAGCTTTGTAAAACTACCTRATGAAGTTGGTTGAGAGAATGCCAAGAGTGTGCAAAGCTGTCATCAAGGCAAAGGGTGGCTACTTTGAAGAATCTCAAATGTAAAATATATTTTGATTTTTTAACACTTTTTTGATTACTACATGATTCCATATGTGTTATTTCATAGTTTTGATGTCGTCACTATTATTCTACAATGTAGAAAATAGTAAAACATAAAGAAAAACCCTGGAATGAGTAGGTGTGTCCAAACTTTTGACTGGTACTGTAAATGCAGTCTAATAAACTAACAAGTAGACCATTTCTCTGCTGCTGGGAGGCTGGGTTCTTTAACAAACCTAATAGGCCAGATTATGATCAAAATACAGTCTGATAAACAGTAACACTTAGGTATTGTAAGTATTGTGTCATAACATTATTTATCATTAACCATGTTATGGCAGGATATCTGTCTTGGAACCCATGGAATCATTGGAACCCTCCTAGCCTCCAGCTACAGATATCCACAGTCCACATCAGTATTAGTAAGACATGATGCAATATTACAGAGCTATCTCTATCTACCAGTAATAAGAGATACACTACATGAATGAAGGGATGGGGAAAATACAAAAAAACAGAAAAAGAAGGGAGATATGGGGCTGCAACAACACTAGTGCATGATACAGGAGGTTGTTTTCTGGATTTGTTTAAGCTACGATGGATAGAATAAGTACAGTACAGTGTACAGGTATACCTCTGTCGTTTTATTCACCATCATCTAGGGGAGACGGCACAAGGCCGGCCAAGAGAGGAGAGAATGGGTGGTTAGTGTGCGCACAACATCCCACAACGAGGAGAGATTACAGGTGGAGTTACTGGAGTAGGTTTCTAGTTGGCCAGAGATGTTTTGAATCGCTCAACTTTATGCAGAAACTGTTGTTAATGTTAAGAGTAAAAGTTGCAAAGTTCCAAACAAAACTGTCAGTTGTGGTTAAATTGTTCTGCAGGATATAAGGTCACAGTACAGAATCAGCTATGTCTCTTTATATCCAGCTTTCCTTCTCTCCTCTCTGTATTGTCTTACTGAGAATAATGTAATGCATTATCACACATGCACCTACACATTATTACACACAAACCTCAAAGTAAAAAAACATAAGAAAACAATTAAATCAAAGAAACACATTTAAACAATTTGATTAAAACGTATGATCCTACTCATATAAGAAAAGAGCCAGAAAGACAGAGGTGAGAAACAAAGGGAGAGAGATAACATTTGCAGAATGTGGTGTAGTGGTCACCTTGGACTCCACATCTGCGTTGCGGTCATTCTGGAGCAGTAATGCTGCTGCCTTGGTGTCGTCCTTGCGGGCGGCGATGTGCAGGGCGGGCAGACGCACCTTGCCCTTGGTGTCATTCTCCAGGAGCAGAGACACAACTTGGTCATGCCCCTGCTGCAGCGCCACCGCCAGAGGGGTGAACCCGTCCTGTTACAGGGGGATAGGGGTAGTACTGTATTACTAAAGACAATGTGTTACAAGAACAGTAGGGTATCGCTATGGGAACAGCTATGCCTGCTATGCTCTTTGATGTCTGTATGCCATTTAGATCAGTTTCGGATAGATGACGTCATAGAACCTTATGCAAATTGATATATATGTTGACATTGAGGTTAAAGAGTGCTTTATCAATGTACCTGATTTTGTTAACCGTTACTTAGGACAAAATCAAGACGTCAATATTCTTGTAATGCTTTTGTATAAACAAATCTTACATTACAGCTCAATTTGAGCAAATTCTGAATTTGTGATTAATCGTGATTAACAGCAAATCCTGCGATTAACTCGATTACATTTTAATGACAGCCGTAAAATCTATATTACACAAAGTCCAACCAAATATTTGTCTTTCTTTCTTTTTATATCCTTAAAAAAAATCTGTTGACAACACCAACATGCCAAAATGTATTGTACTTAAAACATAAAAATGTACATTTATACACTATATCCATTACCTCTGACAGCAAGCAGGAGCATGTACTGCATACATTACATAACAGTAAAGAACACTTCTCTCCCACAATCATACATCATTTACATGTTACAGTGTGTGTGTGTGTGTGTGTGTGTGTGTGTGTGATGTGTGTCGTGTGTGGTGTGGTGGTGTGTGTGTGTGTGTGTGTGTGTGTCGTGTGTGTGTGTGTGTGTGTTGTGTTGTGTGTGTGTGGTGTGTTGTGTGTGTGTGTGTGTGTGTGTGACATTTGCTTTCTCAAGGACAGTTTTTTTTTTCTCATGATGGACAGTGGACCAGACCAGTGGTTTTTACTGGTGGATTCTCATCAGAGGCAGCAGCTTCCTGGCTCCAGCAGCAGGCAGCTCTCGAGTGTAAATGGGCCATAGAGGCTGGCAGGGGATAAAGGAGACTTTATCTCCGGCCTGCTCAAGGTCATTCAGCTCTACTATACACTACCATCAATGAGGCGCTGCCTGCTGAAGTCCCTGAATGCAGCATGGAGGGAAGAAAGAGAGAGAGAGAGAGAGAGACAGACAGACAGACAGACAGACAGAGAGGAGAGAGAGAGAGAGAGAGAGAGAGAGAGAGAGAGAGAGAGAGAAGAGAAGACGGACGAACGAATTGGAGAGAGTGAGTGACGGGGAGGGAGGCATTTTACAATAGAGAGAGTGATGTAGGAAAGGAGGGAAGGAGAGAGAGGTAGTAACAGAGAAAGAAAGAGGGAGATGGAAATGGACGAGGAGGGAGGGGGGGATGAAGAGAGAGAGGAAAAAAGAGTATGATGGAGGTAAACATGTAGAGATAATAGGGAGGAAGGGAGAGAGAGAGGGAGAGAGAGAGAGAGAGCGAGCGAGAGAGCGAAGGAGAGAGAGAGAGACAGCGAGAGAGACAGAGAGACAGAGAGAGAGGGCAGTAAACAACATAACAGGCAGGGTGGGAGGGATGGAGGGGACACACAGGTACCTCGGTGGCCATACTCTGGCTGGAGTTGTGTTCCAGGAGGAAGCGAACCACCTCAATATGGTTCTCCTGGGCTGCCATGTAGAGCGGGGTGAAGCCATTCTACAAGAGAGGACCAACAGGAAACTCATTACAACAGCAACAATCAACCATAAAGCACACAGAGTAGCCTATATTATGTGAGAATTATGAGAATTATACAGTACCATAAAAGTATATTACACAACTTCCACAGTAACTGTGCTTAGTGAAAATAAGCACTCTGGTGGAATTTTTTAAATTAAGAATCTACACTACATGACCAAAAGTATGTGGACAACTGCTTATGGAACATCTTGTTCCAAAATCATGGGCATTAATATGGAGTTGGTCCCCCATTTGCTGCTATAACAGCCTCCACTCTTCCAGGAAGGCTTTCCACTAGATGTTGGAACTTTACTGCAGGGACTTGCTTCCATTCAATCACAAGAGCATTAGTGAGGTTGGGCACTTATATTCGGCAATTAGGTCTGGCTCGCAGTCGGCGTTCCAATTCATCCCAAACGTGTTTGATGGGGTTGAGGTCCAGGCTCTGTGCAGGCCAGTCAAGTTCTTCCACACCAATCCCGACAAACCACAAAGTTTGAAGCACAGAATCATCTAGATCGTCATTGTATGCTGTAGCATTAAGATGTCCCTTTACTTGAACTAAGGGGCCTAGCCCGAACCATGAAAAACAGCTCCAGACCATTATTCCTCCTCCACCAAACTTTACAGCTAGCACTATGCATTTGGGCAGGTAGTGTTCTCCTTGCATCCGCCAAACACGTTCGTTGGACTGCCAGATGGTGAAGTGTGATTCATCACTCCAGAGAACGTGTTTCCACTGCTCCAGAGTCCAATGGTAGCGAGCTTTACACCACTCCAGTCGACGCTTGGCATTGTGCATGGTGATCTTAGGCTTGTGTGCGGCTGCTTGGCCATAGAAACCCATTTCATGAAGCTCCCGACGAACAGTTCTTGACGTGACGTTGCTTCCAGAGGCAGTTTGGAACTCGGTAGTGAGTGTTGCAACCGAGGACAGACGATTTTTACGCACTTCAGCACTCAGCGGTCCCGTTCTGTGAGCTTGTGTGGCCTACCACTTCACGGCTGAGCCATTGTTGCTCCTAGACGTTTGTCTATGGAGATTGCATGGCTGTGTGCTCGATTTTATACACCTGTCAGCAACGGGGTGTGGGTGAAATAGCCAAATCCACTAATTTGAAGGGGTGTCCACCTACTTTTGGCCATGTASTGTAGCTGTTATTGGCAGAGTGGTTTGAAACTCTCTTTGTTATTGGTCTATTAACATATACCACCTGGTGACTGCCAGGTAGGCCAAAATCATCCCACCAAAACAGGCTGAAATTTRAGGCAGTCATTTCAAACAGCTCTTACAGTAAAACGACATTATTATCATTTCCACAATTTCACAGTATTATTCCAACTTCATATAGTGTGGAAATATACACTACCGTTCAAAAGTTTGGGGTCACTTAGAAATGTCCTTGTTCTTGAAAGAAAAGCACATTTTTGGTCCATTAAAATAACATCAAATTAATCAGAAATACAGTGTATACATTGTTAATGTTGTAAATGACTATTGTAGCTGGAAACGGCTGATTTGTTATGGAATATCTACATAGGCAGAGTTGCATAGAAAAAGCTATATTTCAGACTGGCCAATAAAAATAAAAGATTAAGATGGCGAAAGAACACATACACTCTGCCTAGAAGGCCAGCATCCCGGAGTAGTTGCTTCACTGTTGACGTTGAGACTGGTTGACGAATTGATCATTAGAAAACCCTTTTGCAATGATGTTAGCACAGCTGAAAACTGTTGTTCTGATTAAAGAAGCAATAAAACTAGCCTTCTTTAGACTAGTTGAGTATCTGGAGCGTCAGAATTTATGTGTTCGATTACAGGCTCAAAATGTCCCGAAACAAAGATCTTTCTTCTGAAACTCGTCAGTCTATTCTTGTTCTGAGAAATGAAGGCTATTCAATGCGAGAAATTGCCAAAAAACTGAAGATCTTGTACAATGCTGTGTACTACTCCTATCACAGAAATGCGCAAACTGGCTCTAACCAGAATAGAAAGAGGAGTGGGGAGGCCTCGGTGCACAACTGAGCAAGAGGACAAGTACATCTGGCAGCTTCATTAAATAGTACCCACAAAACACCAGTCTCAACGTCAACAGTGAAGCAACTACTCCGGGATGCTGGCCTTCTAGGCAGAGTTCCTCTGTCCAGTGTATGTGTTCTTTCGCCATCTTKWTCTTTTCTTTTTATTGGCCAGTCTGAAATATAGCTTTTTCTATGCAACTCTGCCTATGTAGATATTCCATWAAAAAATCTGCCGTTTCCAGCTACAATAGTCATTTACAACATTAACAATGTCTACACTGTATTTCTGATCAATTCGATGCTATTTTAATGAACCAAAAACGTYCTTTTCTTTCAAAAACAAGAACATTTCTAAGTGACTCCAAACCTATGAACGGTAGTGTATATAAAACATAAGCAAATCACATTTTTGACTGAACTGGGCCTTTAAATGTTTATGTCAGGGGATGGCCTACAGTGTGAATCCTGTACAGATTCCTTATCATTAGAATTTGTGTATAATGATGTGTTCTGATGTGCTCTGTATCTATGACCTGAGCTTATGTATAGTATGTGTGTGTGTGTGTGTGTGTGTTATGGATATCCTACCTGAGACTGTGCGTTGACATTGGCTCCATTGGTCACTAGCTCTTTCACCACTTCCGTTTGGCCGGCCAGGGAGGCTATGTGAAGAGCGGTGTTTCCTTTCTGGATTAGAGAAGAGAATGAGAGGCATGTCAGTTAATCCCTCCCCCACCAGTCCCAGTGTCCGCGTGTACCTCATGGCTGCACCCCCGGCACATTGTTTGCATTGTGATGACAGTAGTGACATATGCTGTGTCTACTAAAAGGACATAGATATATCCCTCCCCTCTAGGTAGAGAAGGAATTAGTTTAAGACAGGTGTCTTGATTACAACAATTAAAACAAAAAAGCAGGAGTGCAGATATCATGCCCATTCAGCTAAGCCAAACATTACTGTGCCTCCTTAGACTAGTGTCTGAGGTATCATTTGAAGAGCTGAAGAGTTTGATGTTGAGTAGTTTGAAGACTCTCCTTAGTGTTGCATTTTTCATAGTGCGCAGAATTAACATATACTGTAACTAGTGTCTGCTTCCATTGGGAGAGAGGGAACACTGAACACTAATGGTAGCTACTGTCTCCAAGTCTTTCTATGAACAAACATGGACATGCTGCTGACCACACTGATGCTGAACACTGAATGCTAAGCTCATGTTGTGTTTGTGACCAACTGGGTATCGAACCTGGGTCCTCCGCACATCTCACTGAATATCAGCCCTAGGAGCTACCACGAGTCTCCAGGAAAAGGTTCCTCATCATGCTTGTAGTTCACTGAATCATCCCCTCAGTGTTGTCTGACAGCAACAAAGCAGTGACAGAAGCAGAGTGGTACGCACCTTGGTCGCCGCATCCACATTGGCTTCTAGCTTCAGCAGCTCAGCCACCACCTCTACATGACCCTCCTTAGAGGCCAGATGAAGAGCATTCAACCCATTCTGAATGAAATTAAAGAAAGTAGTTTAAATACATCTATGGCACCCAGCATACATTCTCTGAAAGAGAGACAGGTTGTGCCCATGGTCTGAGATTACTCAGACTTTCAAGTACATTCAAATGACTAATTGATGATGTGGCCTTGATTTAAATTTTACAAATGTATCACACAGCCACAGGATTAAATGTATTTGATGCAAATAGTTTAAGTTACATTGACTGATACARTCTTTAAAAAATGGTTTTAGCTGCACTCTTAGAAAATAAAAGTGCTATTTAGAACCTAATAGGGTTCTTTGGTTGTCCCCATAGGAGAGCCTTATGTAGAACCCTTTTGAGTTCTAGGTAGAAACCTTCTTGGTTCCAGGTAGAACCCAAAAGGGTTCTGCCTGGAACCTAAAGGGTTCTACCGAGTGCCAAAAAGGGTCCTACATAAGGTTCTCCTATGGGGACAACCAAAGAACCCTATTAGGTTCTAAATAGCACCTTTATTTTCTAAGAGCGCAGCTAAAAGTGTCATATTGTGTACAAAATGGGAATGAATTGAAGAGCAGATGTTGGATGAATAGTAATCCACCTGGTTGCAGATGTTGATTTCTACCCCAGACTTGAGGTAGTCCAGGGCCTTCTCCAGGTTCCCAGCCCGCGCTGCTCGCAGGTAACTGGCATTGCTGTCCGACTAAGGAGACAGAGAGAGACAGAGAGAGAGAGATAGGTCAAATACAGGCCACACACTGTAGTGTACATACGATATATTTTCCTACTGCTGAATAGCAGAGGGCTAGAACGAAAGCACCGCTTTACGTTCTCAGTAGACACAGCGATAAATACTCTCACACACACACGTAAACACTCACACACAAAAATTATATAACAAAATCTCAGATACTGTACCAGTCATGTCTTTCTCAAAACGTCCTTTACCTTCTGTAGAATTATAGCTACATTTTAACTATATTGTAAAATACTGCATCAGTACATAAAAATAACACAGACATCCCAAAGATCAAGCAAAACCAATTGAGCTTTTATCCCAATAAATTCTGTTATTCTACGTCATCCTTTCTTCATATCCCATACCAGGACGTTGTGATGCCAGCAGCGTCAAACACAAATATCCCATGACTCCTGAGTCAACACAATGGTGGGTGGTCCTGATTGTCACCACCYAAACTTCTCTCTTCTGGTACAGACAAGAGAGACACACTCAGACCATACTCTCTGTCCTCCTCTAGACAGAGAGAAGGGCAATTCCCTGTGTTCCTGAGACTCAGATTTTTCACTTTAAAAATTAATGTCAAACAAAAACCAATGGCTGCAAAYTTAAACAAACAATACAACTCTATGCACAAGGACTAGTTTTAACAATTTCCAATTTCCAGATTTTACAAAAACACATTTACTTGAAAAACAATGCAGTTGCAAAGTTTGYTAACAGAATGACGGTTTGTAATGTTTGTGCTATCARTCTGTTACCAAACTTTGCAACTGCACTGTTCTTCAAAGTAAATGTGTTTTTGTAAAAATGTGTTTGGAAAATGTTTTAATTAGCCACTGTGCATATAGTTGCATGGTTTGTTTAACTTTGCAATCACTATTTTTTGTCAACATACATTTTAAAGTGAAATATCGGAGTCTCAGTGTCACTCTGTTACCGTGGAATAACTGCATTATCCCTCTTCTGCTTGGCTCTTTTTTCATTTAAAATAGAAAGAGGGCTTTGTGCACAAAAATAAATGATGACAAGCAATTTTTTTGATTTTGCCCATATAACAATTGTGTGTGTGTGTGTATGCGTGAGTGTGTGTCAGTGCATGCATATGTATGTGTGAGTGTGTGCGTGTGTGTATTTGTGTGTGTGCGTGTGAATCCGTCTTATCAGCTCACGTCAGATTGTTCTGTTTGTGTCTGGGATACTTGACAGAGACCGACACATAGTAGAGTCTGCATATTTGCTGGCTGTAATTGTATGAAGTTGATTTCTAAAACCCAGGACCAGCACACATGCCCTCAGAGCATGCAGTTGAGATAGACTGCTACATAACAGGAGCTCAGAGACAAAATACCCCTGAATTAACCAAGGCCCAGACCTTCTAATTTTAGCACGTTTCCAGAGACACTTACAGTAAACTGGCAGACCCAAACAACATGAGTGCCACAACCTTTTACCCACCCACATACTTTCCCAGGAATAACTGATAGGCAAAAGCTGGCTTGACAAACAGCCAAAATATAAATGACCAAGACATTTTTCCAGATTGCTCCAGGGATAGGGAATCAGAGTGGACTGTGGGAGCAATTTCAGAAGAGTGTGTGTGTGTGTGTGAATCCCACAAGCGAGTGGAGAACCTATTCATTTCCTTGAAGTAAAACACATTAGCAGAGATCTAGTAGTATCTTAGTATCTCCGCTTTAGAATACATAAATGCCTGTTTCCTTTTCCAAACACAAGCCCCTAGGACAGAACAGCGGCAGTAAACTATTTGTGTAATTTCTTTGCTTTCGTCTTTGAAGAGATTAGTGGTACATATGGAAAAATGTCACAATGTTTCTCATTTAAATATTTTCAGTAATAAAACCATAGTGCAGTGACTATGTATATTAGTATAGCTAAKGAGCATTGTTTTGTACATAGCAGAGGCAATAATTCTCAATGTGAATCTGAGGAGGGCTAATATCAAAACTGATGAGAACTTTCCATCCTATGGTCTCTCCAGTGCAGAGCTTTGGACATCTCCTCCTTAGCCTAAAACACTAAGTAACACCTGTCCTTCACCGTGAATCGTTCAGCCAGCTGGCAGACTCCTTCGCCCATTTAACTATCCCATCCACTCCAGACCACGTCATTAAATTACCCCTGGAACTCTTGCGCCAATTCTTATTTTCTCAGTTAGAGACAACACATTATCTTGAWGATTTGTAGTGACATTGAGCTCTGGACACCAAAATATCCAAAACAAAACATGAGGATAAGTGTTGTGGGTCTATTCTAAGTTTTTTTTCTCACGCAAATACACAAGCATACAAACTTTCCCACAGTGTATGGTGGTTAAATGAGCATATGCTGTAAGTGACTGTCAAGGATTTCTGAGAATAGCGTATTTGTTCAGTGTCAGATGCTTGATTCAGACTTCTGACATAAACATGTGAGGGCTCTTACTGTTCCGCTGTCTCATTGCTGTTGACAATCAGACAACGACACATTCATTTACTCGTCAAGCCATGACATCAACATACAAAACGCAAGACATGCATTTTCAAGTACCATCCTTCTTTTACTTTCTAGACAAGCACATCAGGCTAAATGTACTTATTGTAGCCTATGCAATTTCATTATACAGAATATAATTTTGAGTTTTTAAAAGTACAGGATCATGGATGGTGGTATACAGGATACTGTGTTAGTGCTCCTCTGAAGCCTTGTACAACTTTAATTGAAGAGCCCGCCCATTTAAGCCTATATAACTGACTTATGTTCGTCAGACATTTATTTCACAAGCTATAAGCTCTCTCCATGGTCACCACTCTCACCAAGACATTGATGAAGTGATCACGTGGAGTGTTTCCCTGAAGACGTTTTGCTATGTCTATCATTCACCATAAGGGAATCACTCAAATTCCCCGTTGTTCTTCAACATTCTGCTGTAACGTATCTAAAGGGGATAACCTCTCAAGGAAGTTGAAGTGGAGCCCCCCCCCCCCCAAGATAAGACGTTGAATATGAAGCCACACTGAGTTCAGTGACCCTAGTGGCCCTGGTGCATGACCGAGAAGGCCAGACTACAGTACAGCATAGACCAGTAGAGGCTCCTCAGAGGAGGAAGGACCATATTCCTCAGTCAATTTATTTATTTATTTTTTATAGTGAAACATTACAAAAGTTATGCTTTTTAGATAAAACTAGACTAATTATATTCACGTCACAAAATAATTGATTAAAACACAACAAAAAATTGCAATTAAGGTCTACAGTAGCCTCAACAGCACTCTGGGGTAGCACAATGGTTTAGCCGGAGGACAGCTAGTTTCCGGCCTCCTCTGGGAACATTGACTTCAATACAAAACCTTGGAGGCTCATTGTTCTCAATCCCTTCTATAGACTACCAATCTGGCCGGCTTGCCAGATTTACCTGGCCGGCTGGCCAGCCCACCATATCCGGACTTATCTGGCCATCCAGGTAGGTCCGGATAGGGCCGGACCGACATGGTCCCGGCCGGACCGACATGGTCCCATCTGGCTAACTGGTACACACCGGATAGCATTGCGGACCTGTCTGGCAGGCTGACCGCACCTATCTGGGACCGACCGGCTGCATAGAATGTCCGGATAGGGTTAGCTGGCCAGATTGGACCGACTGGCCAGCCGGCCTTACAAGGTCCCGTCCGGACCTATCTGGCCGGCCGGTCGGACCGGACTTCCAGATGACGTCCTCCAACCTATCAGAGCTCTTGCAGCATGAACTGACATGTCCACCCAATCAAAGGATCAGAGAATGAATCTAGTACTAAAAGCATACGCTAAGCTAGCTAGCACCGCCGTGCATAAAATGTGGTGAGTAGTTGACTCAAAGAGAAAAAGACAATAGTTGAAGAGTTTTAAACAAAGGAGAAGCGAGAGCAAGAGAGATTTTTTTCACTTTCACTTACTTAGCTAGCGAATGCAGCTGGCTAGTTTAGCCTACATAAACACCCGGCTCAAACAGAGATGGATGCTATATTAGCTAGATGGCTAATTTATTTAATTTATTACCAACGGACCCACCGATGTAACTGCTAACTGCTTGCTGTACACTGTACTGCATGATTGTAGCTGGTTTACTAACGCGTTAGTTCTAGTAGCTATGTTGACTATGACGTTAGCTAATATGGTGACAACAATGGAGGCTGTATATAGGGGTTAGCCGTTATGGTATGAAAGACTGGCTTGGAAAGGTTTTTTCCCTGGTCACGGACAGCTGTTGTGTTGTACACTGAAGTCCACAAGCGAAGGGAAAAGGTGAGAGGAGGAGAGCGGGTAGATGTGAGAAATAATTAAACAACGAGCAAAGTGATCATGCTGTTTGTATGTTGCTGCTATGAAAGTGAACTGTATGTGATGGTGATCAGGGGTGTATTCATTCCGCCGATTCTGTTGAAAGAAAATCTTAAATGGAAGCAAACGAATCAAAAACGGGGATAAAAATACCTGAATTTGTGCAATAGAAATTATTACACCCTAGGTCAACTAGATGCAGGCAAGAGTGTGCAAGGCGGTATTGAATGTGTCACTGTCTGTCACATTGATTACTCACATTTTTACACCTACGTTGTAGACTTTCATTAATAAGCTAGGTTGTAGCAACCTCATGATGGGTATAGGGGGGGGAAAAATCGCTGTTACATTGAGCTGGGTGAATGGAATATGAGTGACAGTCATCCAATATGCTGTAATAGAAATAAGCACATGCGCATAAAAAATAAGTAATCGTCTTCCCTTATCTTAAACGGCACTGACCGCCACTGATATACACGGACTGTACAAAACATTAGGAACACCTGTTCTTTCCATGACATAGATTAACCAGGTGAAAGCTATGATCTCTTTTTGATGTCACTTGTTAAATCTACTTCAATCAGTGTAGATGAAGGGGAGGAGACAGGTTAAAGAAGGATTGTGTATGTGTGCCATTCAGAGGGTGAATGGACAAGACAAAATATGTAAGTGCCTTTGAAAGAGATATGGTAGTAGGTGCCAGGCGCACCAGTTTGAGTGTGTCAAGAACTGCAACGCTGCTGGGTTTTTCACGCTCAACAGTTTCCAAGAATGGTCCWCCACCCAAAGACATCCAGCCAACTTTACACAACTGTGGCAGCATTCTTATGGGACACCTTGTAGAATCCATGCCCCGACAAATTGAGTATGTTCTGAGGGCAAAATGGGGTGCAACTCAATATTAGGAAGGTGTTCCTAATGTTTTGTACACTCAGTATACAAAGGCAACTAGGCAACAGTCATTTAAAAGCATTCGCTCTATCCCAGGCAAATGACTAGTGACACGAGTGACAGTCATTTCAAATATCATCCCATCACATTCAAGTCAGAGAGAGAAAACCGTCTTTGTGTATGAAGCCTTACAGAGGATGGAGACAGATTATCTTTGAAAATATGATTAAACTTTGCAGAGCAGAAGTTCAAAGAAATTAGGCCATTAAAGAGTAGACTAAGCCTGAAGGAATAGCATTAATCTACAGTTAGATAAAGCTGAATGTCAAAGGAACGGAGGCTCCGTCGTTCTGATTCCCTGTTAAAAGAGAAAGCTCTTATTTACTGGTTCAGTCTAAATTAGAGCTTTACTTACTAACAGCATCTCACAATGGCAACCATGTGGCACATGTAATGTTAAGCTGCTGTAAAAATGACAATCAATATCTTCATGTACTGATTACTGTTTTGTGCCTATTAGGAATGTGCTCTGCTGTGTGTATACTCCTGTATCGAGGCAGAGTAGAGCTGCAAAGATTTTTTGCTGAATTAGTGTTTGGCCCAGATTTCACTTATGACATCATTGAGTCCGGGGATTACTGTTTTGTGTGGAGTGATTTTCTCTCCAATATCCCCCACTGACATGATGTCAAAGTGACACATAGGTAGTATTATGGAACAAAAACACACACACACCGCAACGCATCAACAGACCGATACCTTACAGATTCTGCGCACGCACGCACGCACGCACGCACGCACGCACGCACGCACGCACGCACACACACACACACACACACGTCAGTGCTCCAGACTGCTGGTTAGCTCAGTTGGAGCCCAGAACCCGTTGCATTGTCTCATTTATCCCTGGCCCCCCATCAATACAAAAAACAGCCTAGGGCCACATGATCTCAGAACGCCCACCAGTGCCAAAGAGCATCGCCCCACCACACAGACACGCACTTTCCACGGGGGAAAAACAACAGGGTTGACAGGTTAATGCATGCACTGTGGAGCTGTTAGATAGATATCATTGCAAATCGTTACAAATTGATGTTTTTCTAAAGGCCCGTTGGTGTGGATGGATGTGGACCCATACTAGAATAGTGAATTAATTATAATGGGGATGTATTGATAGCAGGATTGGAAGCACTTCCATTTGTTTGCATTAACTCACATTGGCCGATTGTGAACAACCATTACAATTCAAATCCCCATAGGTCTCAAAGACATTTACTGGCGCTACATAATGGTTAACCCCGGGTAAAAACTGTCAAAGCCAAAACAGAATATCATTATGCCTGGATGATGTTGAAGTGTAAAGGATGCAAGGGAAATGAGTGATAAGTGACTATGCTACATGTAATATCAGTCTGGTGACCTTCATGCAGAGGATGGTATGCGGCTTCAGTGTAGATCTATATTGCACATGGACAATGATGTGTAGCATAGCTATTTAGATGAATATAATTGATGGAAGCTCACACACAAAGAGTGTACAAAACATTAGGGCATGGACTCTACAAGGTGATGAAAGCGGTGCCTGGAGCAGTATTCTAGTGAGGCGCACACCACCCACCGCTTCCGAGTATATTACTCGCTAATGTCCAGTCCCTAGTTAACAAAGTCAACGAAATTTGGGCAAGAGTTGCTTTCCAAAGAGATATCTGGGATTGTAACATACTCTGTTTCACAGAGACATGGCTAGCTGGGGACATGTTGTCGGAGTCCGTACAGCTAACAGGATTTTCAGTGCATCGCACCGACAGGAACAAACATCTCTTTGGTAAGAAGAAGGGCGGAGGTAAATGTTTCATGATTAACGACCCATGGTGTAATTGTAACAACATACAATAACTCAAGTCCTTTTGTTCACCTGACCTAAAATTCCTCACAATCAAATGCTGACCATATGATCTCCCAAGAGAACTCTCCTCGGTTAGCTGTGTATATCCCCCCACAAGTGGATACCAAGACGGCCATCAAGGAACTTCACTGGACTTTATGCAAACTGGAAACCATATATTCTGAGGCTGCATTTATTGTTGCTGGGGATTTTAACAAATCTGACCATGACTCCATCTTGTTGCTCCCCTCCTATAAGCAGAAACTAAAACAGGAAGCGCCCGTGTTTAGGTCTATCCAACGCTGGTCTGACCAATTGGATTGCACGCTTCAAGATTGATTCGATCACGTGGACATGGATATGTTCCAGGTAGCCTCAGACAATAACATTGACATATACGCTGACTCGGTGAGCGAGTTTATAAGGAAGTGTATAGGAGATGTTGTACCCACTGTGACTATTAAAACCTTCCCTAACCAGAAACCGTGGATTGATGGCAGCATTCGTGCAACTGAAAGCACGTACCAAGGCATTTAATAATGGCAAGGTGACTGGAAACATGACCGAATACAAACAGTGTAGTTATTCCCTTCGTAAGGCAATCAAACAAGCAAAGCGTCAGGATAGAGACAAAGTGGAGTCGCAATTCAACGGCTCAAACACGAGACGTATGTGGCAGCGTCTACAGACGATCACCGTTTACAAAAAGAAAACCAGCCCATCACGGACATCTTGCTCCCAGACAAATTAAACAACTTCTTTAAATCGCTTTGAGGACAATATAGTGCCACCGACATGGCCCGCTACCAAAGACTGTGGGCTTTCCTTTTCTGTGGCCAACGTGAGTAAAACATTTAAACGTGTTTGGGATAGGGGGCAGCATTTTCACTTTTGGATGAATAGTGTGCCCAGAGTGAACTGCGTCCTACTCAGTCCCAGATGCTAATATATGCATATTATTATTAGTATTGGATAGAAAACACTCTGAAGTTTCGAAAACTGTTTGAATGATGTCTGTGAGTATAACAGAGCTCATATGGCAGGCAAAAACCTGAGAAATAATCCAAACAGGAAGTGGGAAATCTGAGGTTTGTAGTTTTTGAACTCACCCCTATCTAATACACAGTGGGATATGGGTTAATTTTCACTTCCTAAGGCTTCCACTAGATGTCAACCGTCTTTAGAACGTGGTTTCTCATGTGAAGGGGGGCCGGATGGGAGCTGTTTGAGTAAGGGGTCTGCCTACAGCCTCGTTCTCAGTCTCTACAGACAATGGAATTCTCCAGTTGGAACATTATTGAACTTTTATGATAAAAACATCCTAAAGATTGATTCTATACTTAGTTTGACAAGTTTCTTCGACCTGWAATATAACTTTTTGAACGTTTCGTCCGAATGGACCAGATCGCGCTTTTGGATTTGTTTACCAAACGCCCTAACAAAAGAAGCTATTGGACATAAATGATGGAAATTATCGAACAAAACAAGCATTTATTGTGGAACTGCGATTCCTGGGAGTGCATTCTGATGAAGATCATCAAAGATAAGTGAATATTTATATATGAATAATGTTGACTACCCAACATGGCGGATATTTCTCTGGCTGGTTTGCGCTCTGAGCGCCGTTCTCAGATTATGCTTTTTCCGTAAAGCTTTTTTGAAATCTGACACAGCGGTTGCATTAACGAGAAGTGTATCTAAAGTTCCATACATAACACTTGAATTTTCATCAACATTTATAATGAGTATTTCTGTGAATTCATGTGGCTCTCTGCAAAATCATAGCATGTTTTTGAACTACTGAACATAACACACCAATGTAAAATGCGATTTTTGGATATAAATATGCACTTTATCGATCAAAACATACATGTATTGTGTAACATGAAGTCCTATGAGTGTCATCTGATGAAGGTCATCAAAGGTTAGTGATTCATTTTATCTCTATTTGTGCTTTTTGTGACTCCTCTCTTTGGCGGGAAAAATGGCTGGGTTTTTCTGTGACTTGGTGGTGACCTAACATAATCGTTTGTGGAGCTTTCACTGTAAAGCATTTTTTAAATCAGACACTGTGGCTGGATTAACGAGAATTGTATCTTTAAAATGGTGCCTAATACTTGTATGTTTGAGAAATTGTATTTATGAGATTTCTGTTGATTTGTATTTGGCTCCCTGCAATTTTATTGGCTGTTGGCGAGGGGTTCCGCTAGTGGACCGGGGTGCCGCTAGCGGAACCCCTGTCCTAGACAGGTTAACCCTCGCAAGGCTGCCGGCCCAGAAGGCATCCCTAGCTGTGTATTCAGAGCATGCGCAGACCAGCTGGCTGGTGTGTTTACGGACATATTCAATCAATCCCTATGCCAGTCTGCTGTCACCACATGCTTCAAGATGGCCACCATTGTTCCTGTTCCCGAGAAAGCTAAGGTAACTGAACTAAATGACTATCGCCCCGTAGCACTCACTTCTGTCATCAGGAAGTGCTTTGAGACACTAGTCAAGGATCATATCACCTCCACCCTACCTGTTACCTTAGACCCACTCCAATTTGTTTACCACCCCACACTGCACACTGCCCTATCCCATCTGGACAAGAGGAATACCTATGTAAGAATACTGTTCATTGACTACATCTCAGCATTCAACACCAAACTCCTCATTAAGCTTGAGACCCTGGGTCTCGACCCCGCCCTGTGCAACTGGGTCCTGGACTTCCTGACGGGCCACCCCCAGGTAGTGAAGATAGGAAACAACATCTCCACTCCGCTGATCCTCAACACTGGGGCTCCACAAGGGTGCGTTCTCATCCCTCTCCTGTACTCCTTGTTCACCCATGACTTCGTGGCTATGCACGCCTCCAACTCAATCATCAAGTTTGCAGACAGCACTACAGTGGTAGGCTTGATTACCAACAATGACGAGACAGCCTACAGGGAGGAGGTGAGGGCCCTTGGAGTGTGGTGTCAGAAAAATACCCTGTCACTCAATGTCAGCAAAACAAGAGAGATGATCGTGGACTTCAGGAAACAGCCAAGGGAGCACCCCCTATCTACATCGACGGGACAGCAGTGGAGAATGTCGAAAGTTTTAAGTTCCTCGGTGTACATATCATCGACTAACTGAAATGGTCCACGCACACAGACAGTGTGGTGAAGAAGGCGCAACAGGAGGTTGAAAAAATGTGGCTTGTCACTGAAAACCCTCACTAACTTGTATAGGTGCACAAATGAGAGCATCCTGTCAAGCTATATTACCGCCTGGTATGGCAACTGCACCGCCCACAACCGTAGGGCTTTCCAGAGGGTGGTGCAGTCTGCACAATGTATCACCGGGGACAAACTACCTGCCCTCCAGGACACTACCTGCCCTCCAGGACACCTACAACACCCTGACTAGAACCAAGAAATTTGATCATATTACTCCAGTGCTAGCTTCCCTACACTGGCTTCCTGTTAAGGCAAGGGCTGATTTCAAGGTTTTACTGTTAACCTATAAAGCGTTACATGGGCTTGCTCCTACCTATCTTTCCGAGTTGGTCCTGCCGTACATACCTATACGTACGCTACGGTCACAAGACGCAGGCCTCCTAATTGTCCCTAGAATTTCTAAGCAAACAGCGGGAGGCAGGGCTTTCTCCTATAGATCTCCATTTTTATGGAACGGTCTGCCTACCCATGTGAAGAGACGCAGACTCGTCTCAACCTTTAAGTCTTTACTGAAGACTTATCTCTTCAGTAGGTCATATGATTGAGTGTAGTCTGGCCCAGGAGTGTGAAGGTGAACGGAAAGGCTCTGGAGCAACGAACCGCCTTGCTGTCTCTGCCTGGCCGGTTCCCCTCTCTCCACTGGGATTCTCTGCCTCTAACCCTATTACAGGGGTGAGTCACTGGCTTACTGGTGCTCTTTCATCGCGTCCCTGGGAGGGGTGCGTCACTTGAGTGGGTTGAGTTACTGACGTGATCTTCCTGTCTGGGTTGGCGCCCCCTTGGTTTGTGCTGTGGTGGAGATCTTTGTGGGCTATACTCGCCTTGTCTCAGGATTGTAAGTTGGTGGTTGAAGATATCCCTCTAGTGGTGTGGGGGCTGTGCTTTGGCAAAGTGGGTGGGGTTATATCCTTCCTGTTTGGCCCTGTCCGGGGGTTTCTTCTGATGGAGCCACAGTGTCTCCTGACCCCTCCTGTCTCAGCCTCCAGTATTTATGCTGCAGTAGTTTATGTGTCGGGGGGCTAGGTCAGTTGGTTATACCTGGAGTACTTCTCCTATCTTATCCAGTTTCTGTGTGAATTTAAGTATGCTCTCTCTAATTCTCTCGTTCTCTCTTTCTTTCTCTCTCTTGGAGAACCTGAGCCCTAGGACCATACGTCACGGAAACCGGGCATGATCTCCTTGCTGTCCCCAGTCCGCCTGGCCTTGCTGCTATTCCAGTTTCAGCTGTTCTGCCTGCGGTTATGGAACCCCTACCTGTCCCAGACTGCTGTTTTCAACTCTTAATGATCGGCTATGAAAAGCCAACTGATATTTATTCCTGATTATTATTTGACCATGCTTGTCATTTATGAACATTTTGAAAATCTTGGCTCTCTCTAATTCTCTCTTTCTTTCTCTCTTTCGGAGGACCTGAGCCCTAGGACCATACGTCAGGACTACCAGGCATGATGACTCCTTGCTGTCCCCAGTCCACCTGGCCTTGCTGCTATTCCAGTTTTCAACTGTTCTGCCTGCGGTTATGGAACCGCCACCTGTCCCAGACCTGCTATTTTCAACTCTTAATGACCGGCTATGAAAAGCCAACTGAAAATTATCATGATTATTATTTGACCATGCTTGTCACTTATGAATATTTTGAACATCTTGGCATAGTTCTGTTATAATCTCCACCCGGCACAGCCAGAAGAGGACTGGCCACCCCTCATAGCCTGGTTCCTCTCTAGGTTTCTTCCTAGGTTTTGGCCTTTCTAGGGAGTTTTTCCTAGCCACCGTGCTTCTATTCAAACTGCATTGCTTGCTGTTTGGGGTTTTAGGCTGGGTTTCTGTACAGCACTTCGAGATATTAGCTGATGTACGAAGGGCTATATAAAATAAACTTGATTTGATTTGATTTGATGTCACAGGAAGGCAAAAAAGATAATCAAGGACAATAACCACCTGAGCCAATACCTGTTCACCCCGCTTCCATCCAGAAGGCGAGGTCAGTACAGGTGCATCAGAGCTGGGACAGAGAGATTGAAAAACAGCTTCTAACTCAAGACCATCAGACTGTTAAACAGCCATCACTAGCACAGAGAGGCGGCTGCCTACCTACAGACTTGATATCATTGGCCACTTTAATAAATGGAACACTAGTCACTTTCATAATGCCACTTTAAAAATGTTTACATATCTCACATTACTAATCTCATATGTATATACTGTATCCTTCACTATCTATTCTTTACTATTTATTGCATCTTAGCCGCTATGTCATTGCTCATCCATATATTTTATACTTACATATTCTCATCCCAATCCTTTACTAGATTGTGTGCATTAGGTTTTGCTGTGGAATTGTTAGATATTAGGTTTTGTTGTGGAATTGTTAGATATTACCTGTTTGATACTGCTGCACTGTTGGATCTAGAAACATAAGCATTTCGCTACACTCGCAATTACATCTGCTAACCATGTGTATGTGACCAGGAAGGCTGGCCCATGTTGACTCCAATGCTTCACAGAGTTGTGTCAAGTTGGCTGGATGTCCTTTGGGTGGTGGACCATTATTAATACACACAGGAAACTGTTGAGAAACCCAGCAGCGTTGCAGTTCTTGACACACTCAAACCTTTGCGCCTGGCACCTACCAGGTACCATACCCCGTTCAAAGGCACTTAAATCTTTTGTCTTGCACATTCACCCTCTGAATGGCACACATACACACACATACACACATCCAGCACACTCATCCAGCACACATACACCATCCATCTCAATTGTCTTAAGGCTTAAAAATCTTTCTTTAACCTGTCTCCCCCCTCCATCTACTCTGATTGAAGTGGATTTAACAAAGTTACATCAATAAGGCATCATATCTTTCACCTGGATTCACCTGGTCAGTCTATGTCATGGAAAGAGCAGGTGCTCATAATGTTATGTCCACTCAGTGTATATGGACTGGTATACATAGGCTACGTCTGTACGTGTATGTGTACTTCCACAGAAATGCTGCGAGTCACTTAGTGAGATCACATATGATTGACTGAAAATATGGCTAGCGATAGCATACTTCTGATTCTGATCTAAGAAGGAATCTAAAAATACAACAAAAACGCTGTTACCTGCACATGCTGCGTTCTCAGCTCTGATGTAGGCTGAGAGCCCACACCCAGGAACCAAATATAGGGGAGAGATAAATATACTTGACAAAAATATAAATTCAACATGCAACAATTGCAAAGATTTTACTGAGATGCAATTGATATGAATCAGTCGATTGAAATAAAATAATAAAAATAATAATAAATAAAATAATAAAATTAGGCCCTAATCTATGGATTTCACATGACTAGGAATACAGATATGCGTCTGTTGGTCACAGAAACCTTTAAAAAAATGGGCCTCACAATAAGCCTCAGGATCTTGTCACGGTATTTCTGTGCATTCAAATTGCCATAGATAAAATTCAATTGTGTTCGTAGTCTGTATCTTACGCCTGCCCATATCATAACCCCACAACATTGATGTGGCCCTAGGCTGTGACAAGACAATTAGATAAGATGGCGCCAAAGAGCAAAGAAGATGGCTGACGTTTTACATGCTCCTAACCAACTGTGCTATTTTGTTAGTTTTTTTGCATTATTTGTAACTTATTTTTTTACTTATTTTGTACATAATGTTGCTGCTACCGTCTCTTATGACCGAAAATAAATTCTGGACATCAGAACAGCGATTACTCACCTCGAACTGGAAGAAGCTTTTTCCTTTAACGAGTCCGATGAGAAGGATATACTGCTCTCCCGGGAACAGGCCCAAATCCCCGTAATTTGCGTGAAGAAAAGACAGAGGAAAAGGGGGTGCAGGTCAGACTGCCTTCTGAGAATCCGTAGGCAAGCGAGTAAACTCCCACTGCCATCCGTTCTACTGGCTAAAGTGCAATCATTGGAAAATAAAATTGATGACCTACGATTAAGACATTAAAAACTGTAATATCTTATGTTTCACCGATTCGTGGCTGAACGACGACACGGATAATATAGAGCTGGCGGGATTTTCCATGCACCGGCAGAACAGAGAAGCTACGTCTGATAAGACGAGAGGTGGGGGTGTTTGTCTATTTGTTAATAACAGCTGGTGCGCGATGTCTAATATTAAAGATGTCTCGAGATATTGCTCGCCTGAGGTAGAGTACCTTATGATAAGCTGTAGACCACACTATCTGCCAGGAGTTATCATCTATATTATTCGTAGCCGTCTATTTACCACCACAGACCGATGCTGGCACTAAGACCTCACTTAACCAACTCTATAAGGCCATAAGCAAACAATAAAATGCTCATCGAGAAGCGGCGCTCCTAGTGGCCGGGGACTTTAATGCCGGCAAACTTAAATCAGCTTCCCAAATTTTTACCAGCATGTCACATGTGCAACCAGAGGGAAAAAAACTGTAGACCACCTTTACTCCAGACACAGAGATGCATACAAAGCTCTCCCACGCCCTCCATTTGGCAAATCTGCCCATAGTTCTATCTTCCTGATTCTTGCTTACAAGCAAAAACTAAAGCAGGAAGTACCAGTGACTCACTCAAAACGGAAGTGGTCAGATGACACGGATGCTACGCTACAGGACTGTTTTGCTAGCACGGACTGGAATATGTWCCGGGATTCATCCAATGGCATTGAGGAGTATACCACCTCAGTCATCGGCTTCATCAATAAGTGCATCGACGACCCCCACAGTGACCGTACGTACATATCCCAACCAGATGACATGGATTACAGGCAATATCCGCATCGAGCTAAAGGCTAGAGCTGCCACTTTCAAGGAGTGGGACACTAATCCGGACGCTTATAAGAAATTCTGCTATACCCTCAGACGAACCATCAAACAAGCAAAGCGTCAATACAGGATTAAGATGTAATTCAAGTTCCTTGGTGTCCACATCACCAACAAACTTTCATGGTCCAAACACACCAAGACAGTCGTGAAGAGGGCACGACAAAACCTTTTCCCCCTCAGGAGACTGAAAAGATTTGGCATGGGTCACCAGATCCTCAAAAAGTTCTACAGCTGCACCATCGAGAGCATCCTGACCGGTTGCATCACCGCCTGGTATAGCAATTACTCGGCATCTGACCGGAAGGCACTACAGATTGTAGTGCGTACGGCCCAGTACATCACTGGGGCCAAGCTTCCTGCCATCCAGGACCTATATAATAGGCGGTGTCAGAGGAAAGCCCATAAAATTGTCAGAGACTCCAGTCACCCAAGTCATAGACTGTTTTCTCTGCTACCGCACGACAAGCGGTACCGGAGCGCCAAGTCTAGGACCAAAAGGCTCCATAACAGCTTCTACTCCCAAGCCATAAGACTGCTGAACAATTAATCAAATGGCCACTGGACTATTTACAATGACCCCCCCCCCCCCTTTTGTTTTGTACACTGCTGCTCCTCACTGTTTATTATCTATGCAGTCACTTCACTCCTACCTACATGTACAAATTACCTCAACTAACATGTACCCCCGCACACTGACTCAGTATCGGTACCCCATGTATATAGCCTCGTTATTGTTATTTTATTGTGTTCATTTTTTTGTTTTTTATTCAGTTTATTTGGTAAATATTTTCTTAACTATTCTTGAACTGCACTGTTGGTTAAGGGCTTGTAAGTAAGCATTTCACGGTAAGGTCTACACCTGTTGTATTTGGCGGATGTGACAAATAAAGTTTGATTTGACATCAGCAAACCGCTCGCCCACACAACGCCATGCACGTGGTCTGCGGTTTTGAGGCTGGTTGGAAGCACTGCCAAATTTTCAAAAATTACATTGGAGGCGGCTTATGATCGAGAAATGAACATAAATTTCTCTGGCAACAGCTCTGGTGGACATTCCTGAAGTCAGCATGGTCTCTCAAAATTTCTGATATCTGTGGCATTGTGTTGTGTGACAAAATTGCACATTTTAGTGACCTTTTATTGTCCCCAGCACAAGGTGCATCTGTATAATGATAATGCTGTTAAATCAGCTTCTGCATATGCCACACCTGTCAGGTAGATGGATTATCTTGGCAAAGGTAAAATGCTCACTAACAGGGCTGAAAAAAATGGTGGGGAGAAATAAGCTTTTTGTGCTATGGAACATTTCTGGGATCTTTTATTTCAGCTCATGAAACATGGGACCAACACTTTACAAGTTGTGTTTACATTTTTGTTCAGTGTATATAAGTGTTAAGACTGGGAAGGAAGTTCTCCCCAGGTCAGTGCTACAATGGTATGTGTGCACACACGCACGCACGCACACACGCACACGCACTCACACGCACTCACACGCACTCACACGCACTCACACGCACTTATAGCAGATCAGAGGACAATTATCAGTGTGGATAGATTATCCACCAAATTCCAGCAATCCAAAAAAAGGCTTGGGAAATCCCCTGTGCAAGCAGCAGGACGCTCTCCGCTGCTCATCTGATTTCCCCTTATCACATTACCTGTCAAGGTCAGCTGCTGTGCACTGGATCACTGACAAACAGCATCCTGCAGAACGTTCGCTCTAGTGCAAACACACACAGTAAATTACAAAAACCCATATTGTCACCAGGATATTTCACTTATACCCTGATGCCAGAAAACCAAGATGTCATCTGTAGTAGGAGAATCAGCCTCTCCAAAACAGATAGACATATTTGTGTCCTGTAACCATCCTCCATCCACTACCGCTGCACCGCTAGGCTATACTACAGGGGCTGATGACCTCTGAGCTCTTCACAGTCCAGGATATCAAATCAAATCAATACTAGCCATATTAACTCCTCTCCACAATCCCCCTTCACAACTCCTCACAAGGCAGTAGTGATTGCAAAATGTATTGAGAAAATTCCAGGGAACACTTACTATTGTCAGGAAGTCTGCTGCCTCTTCCACAGCCATGTTTCCCCCTCTCGCTCTGCAGTTCAGGAGTGAAACCTGAGCTATCAATTAGTTCTGGCCCAGGCAGCACCACACACAGCACACAGTACACAGAACAGGGAGTGGGACAGGGAAGAGCAAGGTACCATTGTGTCAGGTGACCAAGTAAAAAAATAAAAATAAATGCCAACCCAGCAAAACCCCAAATAATGCTTCCTTCCACCGTGTGGTCGATGCACCACGGAATGAAGGGATGGAGGCAGAGAGGAGAAGAGGTGGGCTTCTGTATCTAACCTTTCAGGAGAAGTAAACAATCCCCTCTGTCAGTGTTTGTCTCTCTCTGACATATGAAAGGACACACGTCAAATCCCCTATTCCCTCTCCCTCCCTCTTTCCCTCTCTTTCTATGTAAACAAGGGCAAATCCCTTCTGCTTCCCAGAGCTCACCCAGAACGTACCCTAGAGAGGGGAGGGTAGAGGACAGGAAGTACACCATGACTTACCATATTAGTAGATAGCACTTTCTCCTCCTGTCTCTCTCTCTCTAAGGCTCTCTCAGAGGGGGGTAAAATGGAATCGTGATATCCAAGGATAGGGAGGGAGGGAAACACTGAAAATAGCAGCTGAAACAAATACTTTTGCTAAAAGGGGTTGACTGGGCCATGTCAACCCACTCTCTCTCCCTCTTCCTCCGTCACTGCCATCATGAGGCTCTTTATTGTCATCCTGCTTATCAGCTCTTTTTCCCCACAAAGGGAGTGTGTGTACATGCGTGCATGCGCGTGTATATCAGGGGGCTCCCTATCCAAACAACAGGGAGGTGGGGGGGACTGGTGGGGACCTGCAGGGCAGAACAATGCCGCCAGACGCTATTTTAGGGGGCTGGGAGGCACAAGTAGCCAATGGGGACAGTTTGAGGAAGGATTAAGGGGCTTTCCCCCGGTATTAAGGACACACCATCCTCCCACCAACCCCTTATCACACACCCCACGTACTGTAGATCAGCCAGGAGACAGCCTGTGCCCCACTATTTTGCATCAACCCCCAGGCTGATCTCTATCACTACCCCCCACAACCCCCGTCACCATACTATATACACTGATGTTTCCATATTGATGCTACAAACAATGATTCTTGGTTTTGTTTCAGCTTTGAACATTCCTTTGTTATAGTTTGGGGATTATTTTGTTTGTTAGGCATCAATACTATTGCAACGTGTAAGTGCACAGCTCCAAGATGCACTAACGAGAGCTAAGGGAAATGTACCCCTTTGAAAGCCATGTTTCTGATCATAAATGCTTCATTCAGCTCAGCGGATACCATCAGAGCCATGGAAAACATTGGAGAGCATCAGACTGATGGAATACTGCTTGATCTTCTCTCCAAGGTGATTTTGTTGGACCACCTCTGACAAACGCAGTTCATCAACATGAGACTAGAGGCACTTATTTATAGACCAGCAAGTCTTTGTTCTGCCAACTCTGCAGACAAGACACGTCCCCCCCAACACGTCCAATCCTTCAGCTGGGCTGTCATTGGCTCTCACAGCTCTAGAAGAATGGCCTCCCATGCATTCTGGGTAAGTACAATGTCTGCTTAAAAAGCACACAGCGGAGTACGTCACAGACTGTGGTGTGTCATGGAACAGTCAGCTGGAACACGTAACTTGTAGATCACAGCTGGGCGGTTAGAGTGTTGGACCAGTAACCGAAAGGTTGCTAGATCTAATCCCCGAGCTGACAAGGTAAACATCTGTCTTTCTTCCCCTGAACAAGGCAGTTAACCCACTGTTCCTAGGAAGTCATTGTAAATAAGTGGAGTGGAGGAGGAAGAGAGTCAGTGGAGGAGGAAGAGAGTCAAGCCTACTTTCAAGACATTATCTCCCACACACACTCACTGTAAATCAACAACCATTACACGAGTGAATCAACTCTGCACAGCAACCTTGAAGACAACATGCAGTATCATGTCATATGATTTCAATGTAGCCTACTGTCTGATCAAATTACATAGAAAATCATTTAATAGTGATCAATAAAAATTACATGACGCACAACCCTTTTTTAGGGCAATCAGGCCAAAAACAGAACATTGCCTTTTAAAAAATGAATTTGAACTGACTGGTGGCCTTTGCGTGTGCTGCACTCAGATAAAAAAAATTATAAAGAAAATATGCCTTCACAACGAGTTGAGAGATAGCATGCACTGTATAACAGCGTCCAGGACTCAGAAGATAAGGCTGTTCTCTTGGTATTGTAGAGCTCTTGGTAGCAGCTCAGTATGAAGACAACAAAACTCCAAACTATGAGAGTACCCAACATGATTTTAATCTCACCGTAAAGCACCTCTTTTAATAAAGGTTCTACCAGTGTGGTCCTCCAGAAAGTCAATCATTGAATTCCAGAACACAGCATCTGTGAAAAACATCAGTCAGTTATAGTATTTGTTCCTCGGGATCTTTTTACCCCTCGGCTGAACAAACATGAATCCAAACTATAGAAAATGATATAGGCTATAAAATAAAACATCACAAAATCTTGATTTTAAATATAGAAGCCATCCAGGAGGAATACTCATGGGGAGGATTTGTGTAGAGAACCAACCAGAGGACCAATATATTTAATGCAGGGATCTGGCTCAAGGGCACAACAACACTAATACACCTGGGACATGAAACCATCAGAGAAATGGGGATGGAGAGGAGAGGAGAGAGCCACAGGCCATCCCCTGGCATGGCTCAGTGCTACAAGAGCACACAACCCCTATGCCAAGAGAGAGGAAACTCAGAACACTAGACATTGACAGAGGTTGTTTCAATTTCCTCAACGTGTACAAGTCTGGGATAGTAATGGTGCAGGGAATCCTCATGCAATTCCAGCAGGACTTTTACGGGGTCAAAGAGAGAGCACAGCAGGAAAAGCTCTATCTCTCTGTGACGACTCCCCATCCTGAGTCACTACTTGATCACACCTCTTCAAACTGTCCTGCAGACGAGGAAAGTCACCCCCCCAGCACTGAACACACCCAGGTCCCACAACTGCACTGCTTCTCCATCATTGAGAGGGATACATTCACAGAGCTGGAGAGAGACATGGTGGAGCTCAGAGAGCTAGTCCACACAATCCAGACAGAACAAACCCATAATACAGACCAGCACAACAACACCTCCCCAACAAGACCCAGAGGGCAGAAGGTGGAGATGGACGACTGTCTAAGAGAGCTGGCTGCTCTATGGACTGAGGTGAGAGAACTTAGAGGCACACATGGCACTGAAGGACGAGGTCAGAAAGCTGAGGTGTGACAGAGATAAGGATACTCCCCCAGACAAGCCAGCAGAACAGCCCACCTCATACCCGGAGCACAACTCACAATGGGACAGACAACACAGGACCCACCAACTCAACAGACTCCACCCCCTCCTGTCAGTTCCCCTGATAGACCTCCTGACAACCCCCACACATCCACTGAGGACACACAAAAGCCAGAGATTGTGCTCCTCATTGACTCAAATGGCAATTACATTCAAGAGGATAAACTTTTTCCCAAACACAAAGTGGTAACACTCTGGTGCCCAAACACTGGACATACCCTGTAGCTGTTGTCAGAGGACAGACTAGCGTCCCCCAGCCACATCATAATTCATACGGGCACAAATGACCTGAGGGCCCAGCAGGAAAGGGAGGCAACAGCACTCAAGGGAGTGATTGAAAAAGCTTCTTCCACTTTCCCCAACGCACAAGTGGTTATCTCCACCCTACTACCACGAAAATACTTTCTCCCTGCCTCCATACAGCAGGTTGAGTCGAGTTTATTTTATTTTTACAGGGACAGTGCACATTAATCAACGTTTCGGTAAAAGTGCCGGTTTTAGCCAGCCGGCTAATTTTCAACCGCAGTCCCTGGGCAGGTTATTATGTGAAAGCAAGCATTTTGCGAGACTGTGCCTCAAAACCTAATGTCTACCTGGCCCACCACTCCACCCTGAACTTGAACAGCGTTTACGGCCAGGTCCACCTCTACAAGGCAGCAATCCCAACTTTTGCCAGGACCCTGAAGGACGTCACCCTCAACCGTAGCCTCAGGACCTCACACAGGAGCAACAGAGCGAAGGACACCCTGCCCAGACCTGAAAGACGCCCTCCCGAAGGACCTGCACCGAGAGAACCCACACCAAGAGGACCTACACCCAGACCATAGCATCACCAGCCACACCCCAACCAAACCCTGGCCAAACCCTATATACCCCCCATATCAGACCTATGTCCCTTCTGCTCACCCCATGCCCCACGCCACTGCGGCAAGGACCTCAACATGACAGCAGGACATATGCCCAAGCCGTGAGTAGAGCAACAGGCCCAACCCACACTATTACACCCGCCCAAGTCCCATCCTACAACCTTAGGAGGTATGTATCAGATGCTCAACATGCTCTGCTCACACCTACTGTGATGGTCCGTGCCTAAACCACACAAAAACAACACTAGACACTATGGAACACAAAGCTTTTACTATCTCATCCTGGAATATACAAGGTTTGAGGTCATCTGAATTTGGCCTAAAGAGCAGGAACCCAGACTTCATCAAACAAAATTGAAATACAGACATTGTCATCCTACAAGAAACATGGACAGACCAGGTTACAGAGAGCTGGTAGTCCCATCCACCAAACTACCAGGTGTGAAAGAGGGAAGAGACTCAGGGGGTATGCTAATTTGGTATAGAGCAGACCTAACCCACTCTATTAAATGAGTCAAAACAGGAACATTTTACATCTGGCTAGAAATTAATAAGGAAACGATCTCAACAGAGAAAAATTTCCTCATGTGTGCTACCTATATCCTCCCAATAGAATCCTGATACTTTAACGATGACAGCTTCTCCTTCCGAGAAGGGGAGATCAACAATTTCCAGGCTCAGGGACATGTACTAGTCTGTGGTGACCTAAATGCCAGAACTGGACAAGAACCCGACACCCTCAGCACACAGTGGGACAAACTTCTACCTGGAGGTGACAACATAACAAACAAAAACGGGTCACAACTCCTGCAGCTCTGTTGGACGTTGGATTTGTACATAGTCAATGGTAAGCTTTGAGGGGACTCCTATGGTAGGTACACCTATAGCTCATCAGCAGGAGAACTGTAGACTACTTTATCACTGACCTCAACCCAAAGTCTCTTAAAGCATTCACAGTCACCCCTATCAGATCAAAGCAAAATCACATTCTACTTGAACAGAGCTATGCTCAATCATGAGGCATCAAAGCCAAAGGAATTTAATAATATTAAGAAATGCTTTAGATGGAAGGAAAATAGTGTGGAAATCTATCAAAAAACTATTAGGCAACAACAAATTCAATCTCTTCTTGACAATTTCCTGGACAAAATGTTTCACTGTAATAGTGAAGATGTTAACTTGGCAGTAGAAAACCTAAACGGTATATTTGACCTCTCAGCTTCCCTATCAAATCAAATAATGTCAAGCAGACAACCTAAGAAAATTAACAACAATGATAAATGGTTTGATGCACCACAAAATGAAGTGGAAACATTGCTGCACTTCCTAACCTCCTGCCAAATGTATGACCATATTAGAGACACATATTTCCCTCAGATTACACAGACCCACAAAGAATTAGAAAACAAATCCAATTTTTATAAACTCCCATATCTATTGGATGAAATACCACAGCAGCAAGATTTGTGACCTGTTGCCACAAGAAAATGGCAACCAGTGAAGAACAAACACTATTATAAATACAACCTATATTTATGTTGATTTATTTTCCCTTTTGTACTAAGCTGGAGGGGGACAAAGCAACACAGCAAAACAACAGAGAGAAAATGATAGAGAAGCAAAAGAATATTCTGTATCAGGAGAAAATGTGAAGTCAGGAGGAACTGTTCTACTGTCACTACGCATCCAGGCTGAGTGTGAGTAGAGGGGAAATCTGCTGACATGGGTGTCATATTATTTCAAAACTTCACACATCACTCACTATGTAGCTTTACACAGAGAGAGAGAGAGACAATGGATGGTCTGCATTTTTGGACTCTTATCAGCAGCCGGAGAGAAAGGAAGAGAAGATTTAGCCTAGAATGTATAGTAGTACGGTATGGCAGGAATCCAGTGAAATCATCACATTCCGTGCAGTGACCTGCAGGGCAGTGTGTGTGCTGAGCGGAGGAACACCGGACTCTAGTGGAGGATCCATGACAATGCCGTCATTAACATAACATAACAACCTGCCAATGGAAATGCATCATCCTCTKCCAGTCAGCCAGGTGCCAGGCGGAAGTAACAAAGCTGCTGTTCACTGCTCCTACTAGGCTTGATGGTGCKATGGATGATACTCCCTAGGGGGCAAACAAGCTTTCTGTAACACTACCTTTTTAAAGGAGGTCCACACATAACTGTGACGATAACCTTGTAAAACCATGAAGGCTTGGTGCGCTACATAAAAGGAAATTACTCCTAACCAGGGACAATAATTACACCCAATCTTGGGTGAGTACGGAGCGTAAGGGAGCAATTGAGCATGTGTTTGTGCGTATGTGTCTGTTCGAGCGCGTATGGGAGAGAGCGAGAGGAGACAGTGAAAAAGACAGAGTACCTCTGCTATCACACAGCTGCAGCGGCCGACTGCTTTTCCCACACACCTCAGAGAATCACACATCCTCTCCCTTCTCGGCCTTTTCCCCCATTGGCTCTCTATACCAGCTTTCCATTAGATGTTGGAACATTGCTGCAGGGACTTGCTTCCATTCAGCCACAAGAGCATTAGTGAGGTCGGGGACTGATGTTGGGCAATTAGGCCTGGCTCACAGTCGGCGTTCCAATTCATACCAAAGGTGTTTGATGGGGTTGACGTCCGTGCTTTCTTTGTGCAGGCCAGTCAAGCTCTTCCACGCCGATCTCAACAAWCCATTTCTCCGCTCTGGTGCGAGGCCGACTACTGAACACAACATATGACTTTGTTTTCAGTCTGGTAACTGGTGTGGCCTGTTGGTACATAAACCTTGACCCATACATTTGACTGTATTTCCTAATGGCAGTATGATTATGAATCAAAAGTCAATTGAGCCATTGAGGGGATTGCTGTATTGCGCTATACAAAAACAGCACTACAGTGGGGGACTGTAATATCTATCAACGCTACGTGTTCCACAGCAAGAAGACCTTCTTCCAGGTGCACTCATCTACTCACTCCCAGATCCATTATCATGCCTGTATAACTTCACAGCAGAGCCAGACTGTAGCAGGGCTTAGAGGGAGCACTGTGGTTTACTTCTGATCAAAAGCTTTTCACTGCCTCCCGAGTGGTGCAGCAGTCTAAGGCACTGCATCGCAGTGCTAGAGGCATCACTACAGACCCGGGTTTGACCCCAGGCTGTATCACAACCGGCCGTGACAAGGTGTCCAATAGGGTGGTGCACAATTGTCCTAGCGTCGTTAGGGGAGGGTTTGGCCGGGGGGGGGGGGGCTTTACTTGGCTTATCGCGCTCTAGCGACTCCTTGTGGTGGGCCGGGCGCCTGCAGGCTGACTTGCGGTCGTCAGTTGAACAGTGTTTCCTCCGACACATTGGTGCGGCTGGCTTCCGGGTTAAGCGAGTGGGTGTTAAGAAGCGTGGTTTGGCGGGTCATGTTTCGGAGGACGCATGACTCAACCTTTGCCTCTCCCGAGCCCGTTGGGGAGTTGCAGCGATGAGACAAGATTGTAATTGGATCGCAATTGGATATCACGAAATTGGGGAGAAAAAGGGGGATTTTTTTWAACAAAAAAATATAAGGTTTGGAAAAATGTATTTAAATGTTTTTTTCACTGTCTATTCTTTCTAACACAGTGGCCATCCTAAAATCCTAATGTTCCTAATGTTCAGCAGGTGCGATTGATAGTTACCTCCTTACATATATCCCTCTAGCGCCGGGCAGCAGAGACAGGAGTTGGAAGATGCCCCTAGACAGTGATCTAAGGTCACTTTAGCATTATATCATTAAGTGTATCTAGATCCTATAGATCTGTGCCTATGGGCAACTTCAACCAWGATATAACCTAGCCTGGTCTCAGATCTGTATGTGTGCATTTGCCAAGTCTTTTTCCACTCGTTGCCATATATGTTTGTCATGACAAGAACACAGCAGATGAGTTCTCCATTCAGATATGKTACAAGCCTAGAGATACCCTGCTACTCATCCCCCAGCTGATTGGCTGTCCCGAATGGAAGTGCAGTGGTGTATCAGTGATGTGCCCAACTCCAGATGATGCCCTAACTACGCCCCCCAACCCACCCCGGCCCTATCTGCACAGATGGCACACCTGGATCCACTCTTGCTGTCTCTATCCAGGGCCCTCTTGGCACTCTCTGTCCTAGACGGCTGCCTCTCCGATGGGGCACAGCCAGGATGACGACAGTGTGAGGTTATGGAAGATAGGGGGTGGAGACAAGAGGCCACCTCCCAAACACACACACAAACACAACAATCTGTCAGGGACATTCGTTGTTTATTGACTCATTCTTCAACACAGCTGAGACCCTGTGGAGTTGATAAGGTCATTAAACTCTAAAACACTCACAGACACAGTATTTTTCTCACAATTCACTCCTCACTCCTAAGACAGAGTTAGAGTACAGCAATAGTAATCCTTCCTCAGTAGTATTCATATGATAACTTCAGGCTGATTAGTTTGTGGTGGAGGGTGATGTGGTGGAGAGTGATGGGGGGTGATGTTGAAGGTCTGTCAGTACATTGTGGGGAGGAAGAGGTCAGGCTAGAATAGATGGACCAGGTGCAATAAAATACAGTAGAGTATAGAGCTGGATGATATGGACAAAAATCCATATCGCATGGCTTCCCGAGTGGCGCAGCGGTCTAAAGCACTGCATCGCAGTGCTTGAGGCGTTACTACAGACCCGGGTTCGATCCCGGGCTGTGTCGCAGCCGGCCACGACTGGGAGACCCATGAAGTGGTGCACAATTGGCCCAGCGTCGTCTGGTTTAGGGGAGGGTTTGGCTGGCCCGGGATATCCTTGTCCCATCGCGCTCTAGCGACTCCTGTGGGGGGCCATGCGCATGCACGCTGACACAGTCACTAGTTGTACGGTGTTTCATCCGACACATTGGTGCGGCTGGCTTCAGGGTTAAGCAAGTAGTGTACCAAGAAGCAGTGCGGATTGGCAGGATCGTGTTTTGGAGGACGAATGGCTCTTGACCGTCGCCTCTCCCGAGACCATACGGACGTTGCAGCGATGGGACAAGACTGTAACTACCAATTGGATACCACGAAATTGTGGAGAAAAAGAGCTCAAAATAAAATACACACAAAAAAATCCATATCGCGAATTGATGCGATAACGATAAATAGAACGTTAAGTTAATAACAATGTTCACCAGGTTTTAACATTTTTTTTTATTAACTTTTAATCTACTACTAGTTTGATAGTTGATAGTTGTAGCCATCAATTGTCCCATTAATAATCACCCATATCAGCAAAATGCCTGCGATAAGTGAGGTGTCGATAATCGTCCCAGCTCCAGTACAGTAGCTAACCTCCACAAGATGCCACATCCGTCTCTCTGGCTTTATTACCCAGCAACATGTGGCAGCAGATTGAACTGAGTCTGAGTGCAAGTTTGACCATAATTCCTGTAAGTATTCAACACACTACATGTGATACTGTATGACGGTCAAATTCATTTGTGTGAGTCAAGGTGCAAAAACATGTGTTGACTCCAGGGTCTGTGTCCGTCTCTGGGTCTGCCTGCTAACTGCAACAACAGGCTCTCCAATCTCAGCGACAAAACTCTCTACATCAGTGGTTCCCAAACCTTTTATAGTCCCGTACCCCTTCAAACATTCAACCTCCAGCTGCGTACCCCCTCTAGCACCAGGGTCAGCACACTCTTAAATGTTGTTTTTTGCCATCATTGTAAGCCTGCCACACACACACACTATACGATACATTTATTAAACCTAAGAATGAGTGTGAGTTTTTGTCACAACCCGGCTCGTGGGAAGTGACAATGAGCTCTTATAAGACCAGGGCACAAATGATAAAATAATAATAATAATCAATAATTAGGTCTTTATTTAGCCATCTTACATTTGAAACTTTATTTGTTCATCGAAAATTGTGAGTAACTCACTACGGGTTAATGAGAAGGGTGTGCTTGAAAGGATGCACATAACTCTGCAATGTCGGGTTGTATTGGAGAGAGTCTCAGTCTTAAATTCTTTCCCACACAGTCTATGCCTGTATTTAGTCTTTATGCTAGTGAGGGCTGAGAATCCACTCTCACATACTGTAGGTACGTGCTTGCAAAGGGCATCAGTATCTTAACAGCTTGATTTGCCAAGACAGGATACTCTGAGCGTAGCCCCATCCAGAAATCTGGCAGTGGCTTCTGATTAAAATCAATTTTCACCAAACCGCTTGTTGTCACGTTCTGACCCTAGTTCTTGTGTTATTTCTTTGTTTTAGTTGGTCAGGACGTGAGTTGGGTGGGTTATCTATGTTTTGTTGTTTCTTGTTCGTGTTGCTCGTTTGGCCTGATATGGTTCTCAATCAGAGGCAGGTGTTAGTCATTGTCTCTGATTGGGAACCATATTTAGGTAGCTGTTTTTGTGTGTTTTGTGGGTGATTATTTCCTGTTTATGTTTTTGTGTTTCCCCTTTCGGGACTGTTCGTTGTCGGTTTATTGTTTTGTTTCAGTGTTCAGTTTTATTATTAACACTTATGGACACATACACCCGCTGATCTTGGTTCTCTCTTCTCCTCCAGACGACGAACGTTACACTTGTTGCAATTTCGATGAGGTTCTTTGTTCAGATATCGGGAAGTGGACTGGAGGAGGGCATGAAGGGATAACGAATCCAGTTGTTTGTGTCATCCGTATTTTGGGAAAGTACCTGCGTAATTGCGCACCCAACTCACTCAGGGTGCTTCGCTATATCCCATTTGACATTGTGCGTAAGCATAGGTTCAGTTAACAAAAAAAATCATACGATGATGAAGACCTGTGTGTTGTCTGTTACTGCAGACAGAGAAGAGCTCAACTTCATATATAGCCTCAATTTGTCCCACATTGAATAGTTGCGGAGAGTCCCTGCACTAGATTCAGATCATCCAGGTGAGAAAAACATCACTCAGATAGGCCAGTTGTGTGAGAATCGTCATCATGCAAGCGTTAGACAAGTGAAAATTATGGTCAGTAAAGAAAACTTTAAGCTTGTCTCAATTTTTTTTAAACGTGTCAATATCTTTGCCCCTTGATAATCAGCGCAATTCTGTATGTTTGTAAAGTGTTACATGGTCGCTGCCCATATCATTGCATAGTGCAGAAATAAATCAGAGTCAGGGGCTTGCTTTAAACAAGTGTAACCATTTTCAATGTAGTGTCCAAAACATCTTTCAGCAGTCAGGTCTTTGGCAGCAGGACGCTCTCGGCGGATGCTGCAGTGTTCCCAGTGGCGTCAGGAGCAACTGTTTGTACACGCGTTACCATTCCACTATGTCTCCTGTCATGGCTTTTGCCATCAGTACAGATACCACACATCTTGACCACCAGTCCATTTGATGTCACAAAGCTGTCCAGTACTTTAAAATATCCTCTCCTGTTGTCTGGTTTCAGTGGTTTGCAGAAGAGGATGTCTTAATCTGACGTTAATAAACGTAATGGACATATACCAGGAGCTGTGCCAGGCCCTGTCTATTGACTCATCCAGCTGTAACGCATAGAATTCACTGACTTGTATGCGAAGCAGTAATTGTTTCAAAACACCTCCTGCCATGTCACTGATGCATCGTGAAACAGTGTTGTTTGATGAAGACATTGTCTGTATAGTTTTTTGGGCCTTTTCTCCCAGCATTGTCCCAGCCATATCCGCGGCAGTAGGAAGAATTAAGTCCTCCACAATAGTATGGGGTTGCCTGTCCTAGCCACTCAGTAGCTCACCATACAAGACGTTTCTAGCCCCTTCTTATTAATGGTATCTGTTGCTTTTATACATGTCTTACTACTCGAAAGTTGTCTTAATTCTCACTCAAAAAATTTGCGTGGCTTATTTTTCAATTGGCATGTTTTGTTTCTAAATGTCTGTGCAAGAGTGAAGGTTTCATCGAGTTGTGAGATAGTACTTTTGCACTTATAACACACTGTGGCTGAGGAAAGGCACTACTCCCAATATAAGTGAACCCCAAATCAATGTAGTTCTCATCATATTTGTGCCTCTTCGATGGTCCGACGTCCATGTCTGTTGTTCGGTGCTTTCCCGGGTAAGGGGGCAGTAGCTCTTCGGCTGCATCAGATTCCCAACTGTCAGAGTCCATGCTAGCTGGGCTAACAACAAATGTATAATTACTGATGCTAGCATTGGATGTGCTCGTGGAAGCAGAACAACTTGTGTTGTTGAGAGTACTACCAGTAGAGCTGGTATGTGTCTCTATGGACGCGAGCCTTACTTTTTTTTAACCATTTATCCATTTTCGAGCAAACGGAATGAGCAGCAGCTATGTTTGGCTACATACAGACCGTTAGTGAAATTCCCGCGAGAGAGTAACGGTTAATGTGATTGGATGTTAATTATTTGACTAGGCTACCTGTATTTGACATTGTGTTGTTATTTTGGTGAGCACTAGATGGTTTAATTGTATTTTTGGCAGAGAAACGAGGCTATTCAGGTGAGAAAAAAACCTCACCCAAATGTATAGCCCTGTTGGAAAATCGAAATGGACTGTTTAAAAATGTGAAGATTATTACTATTTTTTTTTTTTTTTAATGTTTCATCACATTTTTTTGGCGTTACCCGGCGGCATTGCAATACCCAGTTTGGGAAATACCTGCTCTACAGGATGACAGATATTCTCTATCTCGCTCCTCTCGTCTCTGTCAAACACAGACCGCTTACCTCTTGGAGTTGACGTAGAGTACAGCCTTAACTCTCTCTAGTTTGTACATTAGCTCATTACGAGAATAACTTAATTACATACAGACTAGAGTAGAGTCTAAAGGCTTTCAGTCTAATTGTCAACATTCTCCCTTATCTTCATTGGAGAGTGTCTGTCTGGTGCTAATCACTTGTTCCTTTGAGACTTAGCCAACAAGAAAGTCCTCTCTGGCTGGTTTTAATGGAGAAAATCAAACTGGGAGGCCTAGTAAGAGTATCACTTTCGCTAAATGGATGCCGCTGAATCATACATTACGGTCATCATCTCACATCGAGCATAACAGCTGTCTAGGACACCACATCAGAGCATGACATTTTCTCTGTTTGAATTCCATTTGGAAACATGGATGAAAGGAACTTCAAAAACTTTGAGAGCCTGCGAAAATCAAACCTCTGGTTATAATGACCATGCAGAATGTGTCAGTGTTGTTTTGAGCCAGTGTGATTGTTACAGATGATTGGTCCTTTTGGAAACAGAAAAATTAAGGCTATTCTCTGGTTGAATCTACCAGCATGAAGTGGGGGGGGGGGGGGGGGGGGGAATGCTGACAACATAAAAGAACATCACATGCTTCTGCCACTATGAGAAGCATTCTGACTTAATGTCAAGTCTGGGACTGTGTCTGGAGTTGCATAACAGCAGTCCCTTGTGAGACAGCACCATTTTTTAAATTATTTAACATTTATTTAACTAGGCAAGTCAGTTAAGAACAAATTCTTATTTACAATGATGACCTAGGATGACCTGCCTTGTTCAGGGACAGAATGACATTATTGTATTATTGACTGTATGTTTGTTTATTCCATGTGTAACTCTGTGTTGTTGTTTGTGTCGCACTGCTTTGCTTTATCTTGGCCAGGTCGTAGTTGTAAATGAGAACTTGTTCTCAACTAGCCTATCTGGTTAAATAAAGGTGAAATAAAAATAAATTAATTAAAGGGGCAGAACGACAGATTTTTACCTTGTCAGCTCAGGGATTCGTTCTAGCATCCTTTCGGTTACTGGCCCAACGCTCTAACCACTAGGCTACCTGCCGCCCCACTAAAATAACGCAGGTATAGAGTAGACAAATAGATGCGCAGGACTGAGATTGACAGTCTAAAAATCTAGGTACAGACTGAATGCTTTTTCCTTGAGTACAATTACTGCTTAATACATTTTATAATAGCAGAATAGAAACATTGAAACTCCACCACCAAAAACCCTTTCACTTTCAACACTGACTAATCTTCGCACACCTAGTACCCTAAAATATCTGTTGCATTTCTTCCAAAATTCAGTTCTGTTGAGTTTTTGAAGGTTTCCGTTTTTCACCGTTTTTTTCCAGGTTTTCGCTCTCAAAATCACACTTAAAAAAAAAGAAGAAAAACAACAACATTAGATATTCTAAGTACACAATGCTTAAACCACACCAGGAGACAACTCTTGACATTTAGATTTTGGGGTGTAGTTACCCTTTAACTCAAGTGCGCACCAGCTAGAGACTGTTGTTGGGTTAGCGATGTTTCTGTAGTGCTCATGTGATTGATTGCAGAGTTTGAGAAAGATGGAGTAAAATACAAATCACTGATGCATTTTGTTCATGTCTTATTATTAACTTGGGCAAATGAATGCATTTTCTATTAAGTTCAATAGATTTAGTTGATTTCCTAGTAATTTAAATGTTTTTCTTCAATATTGTTGAATTCCGTTTTAAATATTTGGATTCCGTCATTCCGTCCACAACATAGATTTCATAGGGCCCTACACATGTCAGTGACTATGTGGAAATCTGCTTATGAGGATCAGTGAAAGTGAATGAAGTGGAGTGTGTGTAAGTGTTTCTCCCTGAACTTTGGCAGGGATATGGCAGCAGACGGGAGCGGTCCGTGAGCCATCTGTCCCCAACTGTCTCACCACAACACCACCACAGTTGCTTTGTCTCGGTCTCACTGACTAACACTACCGTCACAAAGACACATTAAAAATGGCTAACAAAATCAGCATCCAATATTAAACCATGATATTACATCATATTGAATCATTTCATAGAGCAAAATGGCTCAACTTCTCTTAACTAGGCCTAGTCTTAGATAATTACTACATCATGTCTGTGTGTGGTTAGCCTACTATCTCATTGTGTTAGACAGAGACAGAGAGGGGGGGAGAGTGAGTGGGAGTGGGTGAGAGAGAGCGAGGGGGAGAGGGAGMGMGAGAGGGGGGAGAGAGAGTGAGCTAGAAAGCGAGAGCGAGAGGGAGAGAGAGAGGGGGGGGGGCAGTGGGAGGAAGGGAGGGAGGGACCGACAGAGCGAGACACAGAGAGAGAGAGAGAATAGGTACACTGTGAACACAACTGTGCATTGTCCCTGAGCTCTGCTTTTCCTGTGCATCCAGACTACAGATGATTAACTTGTGGTTAACCTCTCTCCTCACCTCTCTCCTCAATCTTCTTTATCTGTTCCTTCCTGTAAACTGATCACAAGGACCTTATCCTCCACACCTTCCATATACTTGCTTTACATGACAATGTATTTCTCATAAATGCATAGGCTAGGTTATCAGCCTTTTTTATTAACCTGGGACAGAAATGGGTGCTGGCTGGGACAGAAAGCAACAAAAGTATGATAATGGCTGTCTGTAACAGTTTGCCCCTAAGCTACAGAAAATAATAAGCTTGTGGATGGGGGAGGCACAAAGGTGTAATGACATCATGCCTTCAATTAGGGTAGATGTAGTTTTATTTAAAAAATTATGAAATGTTTTATTTCACCTTTATTTAACCAGATAGGCCAGTTGAGAACAAGTTCTCATTTACAACTGCGACCTGGCCAAGATAAAGCAAAGCAGTGTGACAAAAACAACAACACAGAGTTACACATGGGATAAACAAACATACAGTCAATAACACAATAGAAAATCTGTATACAGTGTGTGCAAATGAAGTAAGGAGGTAAGGCAATAAATAGGCCATAGTGGCGAAATAATTACAATTTAGCAATTGACACTGAAGTGATAGATGTGCAGACGAGGATACTGGTGCGCAAAAGAGCAGAAAAAAATGACCAACAATATATTTTAAGGAATTTCATCAGCATTGTCCTAATAACAAATATGCATATCATGAGATATCTATTTTGATCCATTCCTATGCTATTTTGAGCATGATTTGAACAAAGGTCTTACATACTGTATATGAGAAGACCTTGATTGATTGGTTGGTTGCTCCTGAGTGGCGCAGCAGTCTAAGGCACTGCATCTCAGTGCTAGAGGTGTCACTATAGGCCCTGGTTCGATCCCGGGCTGTATCACAACTGGCCGTGATTGGGAGTCCCCATAGGGCAGCGCACATTTGGCTCAGTGTCCTCAGGGGTAGGCCGTCATTGTAAAATAAGAATTTGTTCTTAACTGACTTGCCTAGTTAAATAAAGGTTAAATAAAAAATAAAATAAAAACTCGACAGCTACAGTCAATCTCCATTGAGGTAACAGTGATGTCTCATCATAGGTCAAGGGGTTGTCAGGTCAAGAAGCAACTAAGCTTCACTCTGATATGTTGAAGAGGATGCACCAAAACGACAACCCAATGAGTTGAACAGCACTTCCACAGCCAGACAGTAACAGCCCATCAGCTTCAATGGAAACAGCCCTGGTCAGGATGAATCTTCCTGTCTCACATTCTTAATGCTCTCTCTGCTGGCTTCATCCGTCTGCCTAATCTGTGTACACCTTGTGTTCAATGTTTCTGCAAATGTGCCAAGTTTAGCTCAGGATACTTGAGATCAAATCGATACAGAGATACAGGAATATAGTCTCTCCTGAATGTTTTGTTTGGCTATTGTTTTGCAGACAGACGGACCTGATCCACAGTAAAGCGGAGGCTCACATGCTGCTGACTAGCCTATGCCTAATAAATGGTGCTTACTAGATGACGTCAATCACTCGCTTGTCTCTAGCATGGCATAAGACAGGAGTGGAAAGTACCATTCTTCAGCCAGAGTAGGGGTCGGTTCTGTGAGACTGCCTACAGTATTTATTAGGATCACTGCCTGCAGTATGTCTATGAGACTGAGCAACATCCTCAACAGGCTACACCCTCTCTCTTTGAGCAGAGATTGCCCCAACATGACCCTGAGAGAGTTCATCCATCCCAGGGAACTGACTGGTCGCCAAGGCTGAGCCGTGTGCACGTGCGCGCGTATGCAGGGGCATCATGCACCCAAAAATCTGAGGGAGCACAAAGTGCGTGAGGGTGGCTGCGCCCCGGTCCGGAAGTTGGAGAATTTTGCATTTTACAAACGCCTCAAACAGCCTTTTCCTGCAATCTAGAGCCATAATCATTATGTAAAAAATACTGTATGTACACTACCAGTCAAAAGTTTGGACACACCTACTCATTCAAGGGTTTTTATTTATTTTTTACTTTTTTCTACATTGTAGAATAATAGTGAAGACATCAAAACTATGAAATAACACATATGGAATCACGTGGTAATCAAAAAAGTGTTAAACAAATCAAAATATATTTTATATTTGAGATTCTTCAAAGTAGCCACCCTTTGCCTTGATGACAGCTTTGCACACTCTTGGCATTCTCTCAACCAGCTTCACCTGGAATGCTTTTCCAACAGTCTTGAAGGAGTTGCCACATATGCTGAGCACTTGTTGGCTGCTTTTCCTTCACTCTGTGGTCCAACTCATCCCAAACCATCTTAATTGGGTTGAGGTTGGGTGATTGTGGAGACCAGGTCATTTGATGCAGCATTCCATCACTCTCCTTCTTGGTCAAATAGCCCTTACACGGTCTGGATGTGTGTTTTAGGTCATTATCCTATTGAAAAATAAATGATAGTCCCACTAAGCACAAACCAGATGGGATGGCGTATATAGCTGCAGAATTCTGTGGTAGCAATGCTGGTTAAGTGTGCCTTAAATTCTAAATCACGGACAGTGTCACCAGCAAAGCACCCCCACACCATCATCACACCACCTCATGCTTCACGGTGGGAACCACACATGCGGAGATCATCCGTTCACCTACTCTGCGTCTCACAAAGACACTGCGGTTGGAACCAAAAATGGCAAATTTGGACTCATCAGACCAAAGGACAGATTTCCACCAGTCTAATGTCCATTGCTCGTGTTTCTTGGTCCAAGCAAGTCTCTTCTTCTTATTGGTGTCCTAGAAGTGGTTTCTTTGCAGCAATTCGACCATGAAGACCTGATTCATGCAGTCTCCTCTGTGAAGCATTTATTTGGGCTGCAATTTCTGAAACATCTCAAGGATGATCAATGAAAACAGGATGCACCTAAGCTCAATTTTGAGTCTCATAGCAAAGGGTCTGAATACTTATGTAAATAAGGTATTTAAAATTGTAAAAAGCTATACATTTGCAAATAATTTGAAAACCTGTTTTCACTTTGTCATTATGGGGTGTTGTGTGTAGATTGATGAGAAAAATGTTTTATTTAATCCATTTTAGAGGGCTGTAACGTAACAAAATGTGGAAAAAGTCAAGGGGTCTGAATACTTTCCGAATGCACTGTATACACACACACACACACACACACACACACACACACACACACACACACACACACACACACACACACACACACACACACACACACACACACACACACACACACACACACACACACACACACACACACACACACGACAAATCTGAGGGGACACATGCTCCGGTGCACCCTATGGGCATGATGCCTCTGTACGTGTGTGTGTGCGTATGTGCTTCCATATTGCCTACTCTGTCTGCTATAGCATGTTACACCGTCAAGGTCGCAGCGGAGAGGGAAGAGTAATGACCTATAATGAAACACTACCTCACATGTTAATAACAGCCAGCCAGCCAAGCATGCAATAATACAGCTGAAGCACATGAAGCCTATCGTTTGACATCAGGTTTTTTTGTACTTAATATGCCTATATGGGTCTGCTCACCAAATCTATCAACATCATTCAGAAACGAAATGACAATAAATCATACATTTTAACAATCATTGCTAAATCAAGATAGGTACCAGAATGCCACTGTCAGAAAAACAGACACTCAAACTGCCAGGTCACGTCTTGTTTTCTACCCCACCCCTATCGCAGCTCACCTTCAAATGTCTCCTATAGGAAATACACACAGCAGCACCCTCGCATACAATCAGCCATTTGCAGCCCCCAGACACATAGTGCTCAAAATGGCCGCCTTCTGGCTAACAACGTTACTAGTTTCATTGGCACTCATGGAGCACTAGGATCATTCCCCCGTCATTCAGTTCAGCCTTCATATCTGACATCTTAGGCCATTATTTAATTCTTGCCCTGAAAGAATAGGATCCATAATGAAATTCATGTAATCAACAAAGTAGGCCAACAGTAATGATCAAAAAGAAACTCCTGGCAGCACGAGGGCTATAGTGTTTTTTCTACCCTTGGAAACCTGGTTAGTGTTTTAATTGAGAAGGACCTAGGTGATTAAAGCATCTTCAATGCAACCCTTGCTACTGGCCCAGCCATTTGCTTGTCAAGAGCCTTCACACTCTCAAGATGGCTAACAGCTGACACGGACAGAGTCCGCCCTAAAGCCTTGACTCATATCTCACTGTATGAACGACATCCATACTTACGGTAGTAGTGACTGTTGTCCAAGCATACTGTTGTTTCTCTCACAGCAGGGTGTCACTCAATATAGGCTACTGTACATTGATGATGGGAGAGCTGTAGCAGTCACAATACAGTCTAACAACTGTGATGTTCATGTTAAATGAGTGTGTGCCCCTTTAAGAGCGCACAAGACTCATGGGCTAAGGGAGAGATAACTAGAGGGAGGAACAGAAAATACAATGTAAGAGTACAGGGCAGAATGTAAATAAATGAGCCCAGGGTTCACATATTCCTCACACTGGATTCCCCTTTTATTACTATGAACAGCTACACCACAGCACCCAAAACAGCACACTCTCAAAGAATTAACCAAAAATAGCATCCGTGATTGTCATTCTGAGATGATGCACCATCTAGGTCTATATGCTGGAATAGTGAGTGGTTCACTGTAAATGTTACTCCTGGCTTTGTGCTTTTTCCAACTAGCTCTCACAGTCTTACATCAGAATTAGACGTTCATCCATGTTTCTCAAATTTCAAAGTTGTTCCAAACGTCAAATTTCAAGAGTGTTTAAGATTAAGTTTAGGCATTAACTCCAAGTGATTAAGGTTAGGATTAAGTTTAGGCATTAACTCCCTAATATTAAGGTTAGGCATTAACTCCGAATGGTTAAGGTAAGGATTAAGGTTTGGGATCGGCTTAAAACAAAAATATATATATATTTTTTTATATTGCTGGATTTGAACTTGCAACCTTTGGAATCAGAGGCAAATGCTTACGCCCATCCGCCATCCCCAACACCTTAGCAAATCTGAAACCTACTTGAAGGTAACAGCGCTCACTGCTGCCCCTAGTGGCCGATTTCCATGTCATCTCCCAATGTCCTCAGATATGGATGGGCGTCCAATACTGAATACTCACCTTCTCCTTGTATCAACCTGGTTCTCTTCCTTTATCCATCTCCCCTCTCTGTATTTCATCTGTTTCTCCCCTCTCTATCCATTCTCTTGCCAAGTATTTTCCTTCATGTTCCTCTGCCTCTTTTCACACTCTATACTTGCCCTTGCTATCATCGATTGATTCCTAACACAGACCAGTGAGCTCAGAGGGCATTTGAACTCAAAGACAAAAGATAAATTCTGGTCATTGTACAGCCAAAGGAACCAAACATCCATCAAGCCTATGGAGACCAGAGAACCAGTCTACACAGGCACTTTGTTTTGAACTACTGTAATGAAAATAAAATAAAAAGTTGAACCTATACCCTTCCTTAGTAAATGTAAATACTCAGTAACAGTCATTACTTTGTAGAAAGGATTCTGTACAGTCATTTCTCACATCTATTTCACTGTGTTTTTGCACTTCTTAAATACAACACCATCAAACAATAAGCGCTAACTGTTGACCAGAGGCTCTGTAGCATCTGTTGAAAGTGCTGGTATTGAATAATTCAGCATCAAACATGAATTAGCCTGAGTGCTTTGCTTTCTCTGTCTCTGTCTCTGGCAGATGCTGTTCCCACACAACTGATGAGGCTTGGATTGGGGCTCTGTCTGAATTTGTTCAGCCCCGCTGGTCATTGTACTGTGAGAATGTGTGTGTGCGCGCGTGTGCATAGTAAGGACTCAAACACTGCAGTGACCACAGGCTCATTTCACTGATATATGACATAAGGAAGAATACTTTATACACAACAATGGTAATACCATTCCCACCTTGAAGCCATAATCAACCTTTCCCTAACTGTAAATCCTTTATTGATACAGGGTGGGTCACCATTGAGACCAGGGTCTCATTTGCAAAGGAGCCCTGTGAACATGAGCATACAATAAATAATATCAATACAGAAAATATAACAAGATTCATCAAAACAAACAACTCTCACATATCACCTCCCTTGAACTCCACCTAAACTGTCTAATGGAGACCAGCGAGTCTTATTTCAAGYTGGCCTGAAGGCTATTCAATGAGCTGGGGGCATAAAAACTAAAAGCATTTTTCCCCCAGGTCAGTGGAGAAATGCGGGACCTCCAGAATGCAGCAAGTCCAGAGAGCGGGTCTGAAAATGTCTGTATCTCCAGTTAATACGTGAGCTGAGGTAGTGGGGGATTCTCTGAAGAACTGCATAATATACAAAAAGTAGATAAATGCTGGGCCCTTCTGGTAGTCAGAGACTTCTAGCCAACAGAACTATACAAAATGCAGTGATGTGTATGAAAATTGTCCCCAGTGATAAAACGCAGTGCTGAGTGAATGTAAAGGTTTTAAAGCAGAGGCTGTCGCATGCATGAAGATTATATCACCATAATCAAGTACTGAGAGAAGTGTTGCTTGAACCATCTTCCGTCTACTTTCCAAAGTGAGGCAGAATTTATTTTTATAAAACAATCTTAATTCTCAACTTTTTTTGGTCAGTTTTTCAATGTCTATTTTAAAAGAGAGCTTATCCTCAATCCAACTATCCAAGTACTTATAACGTGGAACTTGCTCAATTTGGGATCCCTTCAATGTGCAAATACGCAGGTCCTCAGGGTTAATATTACACGACCTAGAGAACAACAAAAACTTGGTTTCATTAGCATTTAGCACTAGTTTAAGATCAGTAAGCGAATTTTGAACTGAGTCAAAACCATGCTGAAGGTCATGAATGGGCTCTATACTGAGGAGGCACATGAGTAAATAACTATCATCCACGTAGAGATGAATGTTACAGCTTTGAACAGATATTATTTATATAAATAGTGAAGAGAACAGGGCTCAAAATCGACCCTTACGGCACACCTTTTGTAATATTGAGGATACTAGATATACCATCAGTATCAGTAAGCACCCATTGTGCCCTGTCAGTTAGATAGCACTAGAACCAATTGCAAGATGCCTGATCTTGCCCTATTTCAGACAATCATGAACAAGTAAGAAGTGGTCAACCGTATCAAAAGCCTTCGACAGGTCAATAAATAAGGAAACACAATGATTTTTATGGTCTAAACAATACAGACAAGCGTAGCCGCTGGAAAAGTGCTAAAACCAGATTGGTGCTCATTAAAACAGAATGAGAAGTTTAAAAGTTCTAATCTGAGCATTGGCCAGGGACTCTACACTACAGCACAGAAGAGCACAGTGTAGTTCTGTGGTCAGTGTTATCTGCTGGTCGACAAAACCCACTGCTTTTCTCTTTCTCCACCTATCGCTGTACTCTCATGTGACACATATTCTAGAAATGTTACAATTTCCATGCTGGATCAAATTACTCCGCTACAAAGACTCTGTCCATTCCATGCTCAATTGTATCCAAGAGAAAACATGATTTATTCCCTGAGGGGTTGTCGTCCACAAAAGGCAGCTTTTGTCCATGCAGTGATAGAGAAGTTTGTGTCTGAGACAAACTCAAAACCAGGTAATGATATAGCCTAAAAATGTCCAATCAATTGAGTCAGTCTGGTGAAGAGCAGGGCATGATAGATGTAAAGCAGAATGGACCCAGCTCTCTATTCAACATGACTATCAAGYACCAGCGAATAAGGTGGTACAAATATTTACAAAAATAAACATCTATTAATAGGGATGGACTTTTAAAGCTGTCAAATACTAGGAAGAACTAGGATCACAGAATCAAATTGAAAAGCAATCTCTTCATATGTAAAATAGAAACAAAGACTAACCAAATAAATGCTGAAAAATTGGATGCCATTGTGTGAGACATCCTGAGTGTTGTGCAACACAAACACCTGGGAGTAATAGATAAGGAGGTAGCTGGAGAGACAGAATGCATTCTTCTCCAAGCATGAATGTCTCTGATCCCCCCCAGAGGGAGCTGACTGTGGAGGAGTGTCTGCTCTGTGATTATCATCGATCTGCCCTCAACACAGCCCATTTCCAGCCCCGGTCGGGACACAGGGCCAGGCTCCGACTGGCTGACTCTGCCCACAAAGAGAGGCCTATATCTGGGGACCAAGGATGCCACGAGTGGGCGGTAGAACCAGGGTTTTAAACGCACAAGGTGAAATGATCAAATATAGGCCTATAGTCTGCCCTCAACACATCCCATTTCCAGTCTCAGTCAGGACACAGGGTCAGACTCCGACTGGCTGACTCTGCCCACAAATAGAGGCTTTTTCTGGGGACCAAGGACACCAAGAGTGGGTGGTAGAACCAGGGTTTTAGAAGCACATGTTCAAATGATCAAATATACAGTGGGGAGAACAAGTATTTGATACACTGCCGATTTTGCAGGTTTTCCTACTTACAAAGCATGTAGAGGTCTGTAAGTTTTATCATAGGTACACTCAACTGTGAGAGAGGAATCTAAAACCAAAAATCCAGAAAATCACATTGTATGATTTTTAAGTAATTAATTTGCATTTTATTGCATGACATAAGTATTGATCACCTACCAACCAGTAAGAATTCCGGCTCTCACAGACCTGTTAGTTTTTCTTTAAGAAGCCTCCTTCTCCACTCATTACCTGTATTAACTGCACCTGTTTTGAAACTCGTTACCTGTATAAAAGACACCTGTCCACACACTCAATCAAACAGACTCCAACCTCTCCACAATGCCAAAAACCAGAGAGCTGTGTAAGGACAGTCAGGGATAAAAATTGTAGACCTGCACAAGGCTGGGATGGGCTCCAGGACAATAGGCAAGCAGCTTGGTGAGAAGGCAACAACTGTTGGCGCAATTATTAGAAAATGGAAGAAGTTCAAGATGATCGTCAATCACCCTCGTCTGGGGCTCCATGCAAGATCTTCACTTCGTGGGGCATCAATGATCATGAGGAGGTGAGGGATCAGCCCAGAACTACACGGCAGGACTGGTCAATGACCTGAAGAGAGCTGGACCACAGTCTCAAAAGAAAACCATTAGTAACACACTACGCCGTCATGGATAAAATCCTGCAGCGCACGCAAGTTCCCCTGCTCAAGCCCAGCGCATGTCCAGGCCCGTCTGAAGTTTGCCAATGACCATCTGGATGATCCAGAGGAGGAATGGGAGAAGGTCATGTGGTCTGATGAGAACAAAAATAGAGCTTTTTGGTCTAAACTCCACTCGCCGTGTTTGGAGAAGAAGAAGGATGAGTACAACCCCAAGAACACCATCCCAACCGTGAAGCATGAGGTGGAAACATCATTCTTTGGGGATGCTTTTCTGCAAAGGGGACAGGACGACTGCACCATTGAGGGGAGGATGGATGGGCCATGTATCGCGAGATCTTGGCCAACAACCTCCTTCCCTCAGTAAGAGCATTGAAGATGGGTCGTGGCTGGGTCTTCCAGCATGACAACGACCCCGAACACACAGCCAGGGCAACTAAGGAGTGGCTCCGTAAGAAGCATCTCAAGGTCCTGGAGTGGCCTAGCCAGTCTCCAGACCTGAACCCAATAGAAAATCTTTGGAGGCAGCTGAAAGTCTGTATTGCCCAGCGACAGCCTGAAACCTGAAGGATCTGGAGAAGTCTGTATGGAGGAGTGGGCCAAAATCCCTGCTGCAGTGTGTGCGAACCTAGTCAAGAACTACAGGAACGTATGATCTCTGTAATTGCAAACAAAGTTTCTGTACCAAATATTAAGTTCTGCTTTTCTGATGTATCAAAACTTCTTATGTCATGCAATAAAATGCAAATTAATTACTTAAAAATCATACAATGTGATTTTCGGGATTTTTGTTTTAGATTCCGTCTCTCACAGTTGAAGTGTACCTATGATAAAAATACAGACCTCTACATGTTTTGTAAGTAGGACCTGCAAAATCGGCAGTGTATCAAATACTTGTTCTCCCCACTGTAGTCTAGAGTCTAAATAATGTTCAAATTATACAAAATCATCATCTTGCATCCTCATAAA